>NW_028319715.1:302500-475000 GCF_062004578.1 Staurois parvus | reverse complement strand
TCTATCTATCTATTATCTATCTATCTATCTATCTATCTATCTATCTATCTATTATCTATCTATCTATCTAGCTATCTATCTATTATCTATCTATCTATCTATCTATCTATCTATCTATCTATCTATCTATTATCTATCTATCTATCTATTATCTATCTATCTATCTATCTATCTATTTATTATCTATCTATCTATCTATCTATCTATCTATCTATAGATAGATAATAGATAGATAGATAGATAGATAGATAATAGATAGATAGATAGATAGATAGATAGATAGATAG
This sequence comes from Staurois parvus, assembly GCF_062004578.1. Classification (NCBI taxonomy): domain Eukaryota; kingdom Metazoa; phylum Chordata; class Amphibia; order Anura; family Ranidae; genus Staurois; species Staurois parvus. The sequence continues at coordinate 474,713 of NW_028319715.1, read as the reverse complement.
ATAGATAGATAATAGATAGATAGATAGATAATAGATAGATAGATAGATAGATAGATAATAGATAGATAGATAGATAGATAGATAGATAGATAATAGATAAATAGATAGATAATAGATAGATAGATAGATAATAGATAGATAGATAGATAGATAGATAATAGATAGATAGATAGATAGATAGATAGATAGATAGATAGATAGATAGAAAATAGATAAATAGATAGATAATAGATAGATAGATAGATAGATAGATAGATAGATAGATAGATAATAGATAGATAGATAATAAATAGATAGATAGATAGATAGATAGATAGATAGATAGATAGAAAATAGATAAATAGATAGATAATAGATAGATAGATAGATAATAGATAGATAGATAGATATATAGATAGATAGATAGATAGATAGATAGATAGATAATAGATAGATAATATATAGATAATAGATAGATAGATAGATAGATAGATAGATAGATAATAGATAAATAGATAGATAGATAATAGATAGATAGATAGATAATAGATAGATAGATAGATAGATAATAGATAGATAGATAATAGATAGATAGATAATAGATAGATAGATAGATAGATAGATAGATAATAGATAGATAGATAGATAGATAGATAATAGATAGATAGATAGATAGATAATAGATAGATAGATAATAGATAAATAGATAGATAGATAATAGATAAATAGATAGATAGATAATAGATAAATAGATAGATAGATAATAGATAGATAATAGATAGATAGATAGATTGATTGATAATAGATAGATAGATAGATAGATAGATAGATAGATAATAGATAGATAGATAGATAGATAGATAATAGATAGATAGATAGATAGATAGATAGATAGATAGATAGATAATAGATAGATAGATAGATAGATAGATAATAGATAGATAGATAGATAGATAGATAGATAGATAGATAGATAGAAAATAGATAAATAGATAGATAATAGATAGATAGATAATAGATAAATAGATAGATAAATAGATAGATAGATAGATAGATAGATAGATAGATAATAGATAGATAGATAGATAGATAATAGATAGATAGATAGATAGATAATAGATAGATAGATAGATAGATAGATAATAGATAAATAGATAGATAGATAGATAGATAGATAGATAATAGATAGATAGATAATAGATAGATAGATAGATAGATAGATAGATAATAGATAGATAGATAGATAGATAGATAATAGATAGATAGATAGATAGATAGATAGATAGATAGATAGATAATAGATAGATAATAGATAGATAGATAGATAGATAGATAGATAATAAATAGATAGATAGATAGATAGATAGATAGATAGATAGATAGATAATAGATAGATAGATAATAGATAAATAGATAGATAGATAGATAGATAGATAGATAGATAATAGATAGATAGATAGATAGATAGATAGATAATAGATAGATAGATAGATAATAGATAGATAGATAATAGATAGATAGATAATAGATAAATAGATAGATAAATAGATAGATAGATAGATAGATAGATAGATAGATAGATAATAGATAGATAGATAATAGATAGATAGATAATAGATAGATAGATAATAGATAAATAGATAGATAGATAGATAGATAGATAGATAGATAGATAATAGATAAATAGATAGATAATAGATAGATAGATAGATAGATAGATAGATAGATAGATAGATAGATAATAGATAGATAGATAATAGATAGATAGATAGATAGATAGATAGATAGATAATAGATAAATAGATAGATAATAGATAGATAGATAGATAGATAGATAGATAGATAGATAGATAGATAATAGATAGATAGATAATAGATAGATAGATAGATAATAGATAGATAGATAGATAGATAGATAGATAGATAGATAGATAGATAATAGATAGATAGATAATAGATAGATAGATAGATAGATAGATAGATAGATAGATAATAGATAGATAGATAGATAGATAGATAGATAATAGATAGATAGATAGATAATAGATAGATAGATAGATAGATAATAGATAAATAGATAGATAATAGATAAATAGATAGATAATAGATAGATAGATAGATAGATAGATAGATAGATAGATAGATAGATAGATAGATAGATAATAGATAGATAGATAGATAGATAGATAATAGATAGATAGATAGATAGATAGATAGATAATAGATAGATAGATAATAGATAGATAGATAGATAGATAATAGATAGATAGATAGATAATAGATAGATAGATAATAGATAGATAGATAGATAGATAGATAATAGATAGATAGATAGATAGATAGATAGATAGATAGATAGATAGATAGATAATAGATAGATAATAGATAGATAGATAATAGATAGATAGATAGATAGATAGATAATAGATAGATAATAGATAGATAGATAGATAGATAGATAATAGATAGATAGATAGATAGATAGATAATAGATAGATAGATAGATAGATAGATAATAGATAGATAGATAGATAGATAGATAATAGATAGATAGATAGATAATAGATAGATAATAGATATATAGTGTCACCTATCAGTGCCCATCAGTAACGCAAATCAGTGCAGCCTTATCAGTGCCTCCTCACTTGTCCCATCAGTGCCTATAAATGGTACCTCAGCTGTGCAGCCTCATCAGTGTCACCTCATCAGTGCCCATCAGTGTCACCTCATCAGTTCCCATCAGTGCCACATATCAGTGCTCATCAGTGCAGCCTTATCAATGAACATCAGTGAAGAAGAAAAATTACTTATTTGCAACATTTTTGCAACAGAAACTAAGAAATTTTTTTTTTCTTTTGTTTCTTTTTTTAGCAAAAAAATAAAAAAAAGCCCCGAGGTGATTAAATACCACCAAGAGAAAGCTCTATCCGTCCCAAAAAAAAGCTAAAAATGTAGTTTGGGTACATCATTCAAAGTGCGACAGCTGAAAGCTGAAAATTGGCCTGGAAGTGCCCCCTTGAAGTGGTTAAAGGTTTACTGACCTGTGGACTGATTTATTTGACCAGAAATCTCTGAGGATGGGAAATAGACTTTTCCAAAGCATAGGATAGGAAAGAAAAATGTTTCCGAGGTCCCTGGGAGCCCCTATCAGTCTACATTGCCCAAGCTATCAGCAGCAAGAATGCATCTTTCAGCCTGGGCCTTGCACCCCTTGAGATGGTCGGTGGTGGACCTTTTCATGACAAGAGATATGCAGGATAACTGGCATAAAATCCAAAATGTTCTGGTACTGACTCTAAAAAAACCCTTTATTTTTACACAGGTGTGAAACACGTGAAAGAAAGATGAAGATTCTTCTTCTCCTCCAGTTGTTCGTCTCATTGGTCCTTGCGAAACCATATGGAGATCACGGCCAAAACTCTAAAGGGGATCATTCAGAGATATCCGAAGCGGAATTTGACTTTGCTTTGAAGCTTTATAGAAAGATGGGGCCACTTACAGAAAGGCCCCCACTAAACATATTCATTTCACCGGTCAGCATCTACACCTCCCTCTCCATGCTGGCCCTCGGCGCCCGATCACAAACTCGCAAGTATATTCTTCAAGGCATGGGCCTGGATGACACCAAGACAGACAAGAAGCTGCATGACAGCTATAGCAAGTTCCTTGAAGCCATAAGCCAGGAAAGCAAAGACGTAGAATACCAGCTTTATAACGACATCTTCATAGAAGAGTCAGTCCATATGTTACCATCATACAAACGTAGTGTGACTAAGTACTACAACGCCTCCATTCACACCTTCAGAAACAATGACCCTCAGAATGCTGAGAAGACAATCAACAGGATTGTGAGCGATAAAACAGACCATAAGATCCAGAACATAACCGTCAATTTGGAAAACAAAGCATCGATGTATGTCGTAGATTATGCAGTCTTTATAGGTAAGTCCATTTTACTGTTGACTACGGAAAGTAGATTTTGGAGCCACAGAGGTTATGAAACTACAGATACAACCCACATGGAAGGAAAATATATTTTATATATATATTTTAACTATATTTAAAAAATATTCTTCCCAAAATTTTGGCCATATCCAATATATTTCAAAATATATTTCAATATATATATATATATATATATTGTAACGGAACCGGAGCGACTGCACTAGGGTATTTCCGGTAGACTCCCGCTTCCCCGTCTGAACACCGCCCACTGACACCACCGATGACTATACAGGAAATAGACTGCTTTATTTTAACACAGACACAAGATATATACATTCAAGGGAACAACCCCCCCTCCCTGTATAAGGCACAGATCTACGGACACCACCGCTGACTATACAGGAAATAGTATGTGACCACACTTAGTATATTATTCAAACAAATCAAAGTAAAATCTCCATATAAACCGGTAGAATCCATGCAATGTGTAAAAAAAAATGTGCAAACAAATGTGATCTTGTTCCACAACCGTGCCACTCTTCACCTCCTAAGGCTAAATTGCCTCCTCACCTCCTTATACTGACCCCTAAGGGCCACACCGCTTTCAGGATCACTCAGGATCCTTATCCCTGGTATCAGGTACTTCTCCCGACGTTGTAGATCACTTTAGGGTACATCCGTTACCACAGATCAGAAGCCTCTAGGGAATAATTGCTCACCAGCCCAGTGAGCACAAAAGACTCCTCTAAGTGTAGTATTAAAGCCAACAACACTTTAATGGTGTTATTCAAATAAACATAGCCACTCACATATGTCCATCCTCATCCCTGGCCAGTATGCGGGTGTGCTGCATGTAATCCGAAGGACTTCCTGGGTATACCAAGATGGCGGCTGGCACCGGACGTGCGTCACCGCGTACTGGAAGTGTACGTGCTAGCGTGCCTACGCGTTACGTCACTATCACTCGTGACTTCCTCTGGGCATTACCCTAGACATATCGTTCCTCCCTTAAGTAACGGACCTCCTCTTGCTGCTAATTCATGGCCCGCCCCCTATTCACTGTCACGGAGCGGCCATTTTCCTGAAGCCCATCTCCATATAGAAAATGAAGACACCTCTTACAATCCAAGGGATAATACAGACGCCCTGCATTCTTTCCATCCCTAACATTAACACCCAAATCTTTTCATTCATAGTTTATTTTATTAAATGAAATTAAAAACATAAATTTTAAGCTCCACGATACATATACCCCAGGAATCTATATTCCAATACCTCCTAATGGACAGACACTTTTTTAATTTTTTAACTATTTTGTTTTACTAGTTTTTTATTAAAGTTTTTTTAGTAAAAATTAATTTTTTATATCAGTATGAATAAATAAATATTTTTAATACCTTTTAATGGTGTATAAAACTTCTAAATAAATATCTTTAAATTAATATGAGTATCAGTGAGGATTATAATAGTATTTTTGGGGGCTTTAGTGTCTGTCCATTAGGAGGTATTGGAATAAAGATTCCTGGGGTATATGTATCGTGGAGCTTAAAATTTATGTTTTTAATTTCATTTAATAAAATAAACTATGAATGAAAAGATCTGGGTGTTAATGTTAGGGATGGAAAGAATGCAGGGCGTCTGTATTATCCCTTGGATTGTAAGAGGTGTCTTCATTTTCTATATGGAGATAGGCTTCAGGAAAATGGCCGCTCCGTGACAGTGAATAGGGGGCAGGCCGTGAATTAGCAGCAAGAGGAGGTCCGTTACTTAAGGGAGGAACGATGTGTCTAGGGCAGGGGTGGGCAAACTTTTTGACTTGAGGGCCGCAATGGGTTCATATATTGGACCCGGGGGCCAGACCAAGAGTAGATAAATTATGTGTATGTGTCATCCATAGTAAGTATAGTAATATTCCCCCATAGTAAGCATAGTAATTAATCCCCCATATAGTAATTCATCCCCCATAGTAATTCATCCCCCCTATAGTAATTCATCCCCCATATAGTAATTCATCCCCCATAGTAATTCATCCCCCATATAGTAATTCATCCCCCATAGTAATTCATCCCCCATATAGTAATTCATCACCCATAGTAATTCATCCCCCATATAGTAATTCATCCCCCATATAGTAATTCATCCCCCATATAGAAATTCATCCCCCATATAGTAATTCATCCCCCATATAGTAATTCATCCCCCCTATAGTAATTCATCCCCCATAGTAATTCATCCCCCATATAGTAATTCATCCCCCATATAGTAATTCATCCCCCATAGTAATTCATCCCCCATATAGTAATCCATCCCCCATATAGTAATTCATCCCCCATATAGTAATTCATCCCCCCTATAGTAATCCATCCCCCATATAGTAATTCATCCCCCATATAGTAATTCATCCCCCCTATAGTAATTCATCCCCCATAGTAATTCATCCCCCATATAGTAATTCATCCCCCATATAGTAATTCATCCCCCATATAGTAACACATCCCCCCTATAGTAATTCATCCCCCATATAGTAATTCATCCCCCATAGTAATTCATCCCTCATATAGTAATTCATCCCCCATAGTAATTCATCCCCCATATAGTAATACATCCCCCATATAGTAATTCATCCCCCATATAGTAATTCATCCCCCATATAGTAATCCATCCCCCATATAGTAATTCATTCCCCCTATAGTAATTCATCCCCCATAGTAATTCATCCCCCATATAGTAATTCATCCCCCATATAGTAATTCATTCCCCATATTAATTCATCCCCCATATTAAGTCCCCAAGTCCCCCCTGTGTCAATTCACTTACCTTTGCTCCGCGCGTTCCTCTCGCCGTGTTCCCGCGCCGTTCCGGTGTAGCATGAAAATCTGTCTCCTGTGAGGATCTGTCCCCCTCGACGTATCTGCGCATGTGCCAGTTTCAGGCATTACAAGCCGATCGGCGATCTTCGGCACATGCGCAAATACGTCGAGGGGGACAGATCCTCATAGGAGACAGATTTTCATGCTACACCGGTCTTCAGGGCGGACTGTGAAGGGAGCCTAGCTCCGCGGGCCGGATTAAAAGGTCCGCCGGGCCGTATACGGCCCGCGGGCCGTAGTTTGCCCATTGCTGGTCTAGGGTAATGCCCAGAGGAAGTCACGAGTGATAGTGATGTAACGCGTGGAGCTTAAAATTTATGTTTCTAAGTGTGGTCACATACTATATTTGGAGCACTGTGAAAAGTCTGTTTCATTTATGATAGTTTATTTATATTGTTTCTATCTATAATTATTACAATATGTGGGCACGAAGGAACGAATAACACCGAGTGGCACTTTTGAACGAAGATATCTCACTTAATGATTTATGTTAGACATACTTTGTAACACCAATGCATGTAAGCATTATTACTTGTAGTATTTGTTTTAGGTTTGAGCGCTGCACTACTTATTATTTATTATTACACTTTTTGGGGAGCAGGCTAAGTGCGGGCAGCTTTCAGTAGGGTTTCCTTTCCCTTTTTGCGCAGGAGGATTTCTGTTTGTATACAGGAAATAGACTGCTTTATTTTAACACAGATACAAGATGTATACACAGGGCGGGGCAATACATTTAGTAACAAGAGACACACAGCAGACACCCCCCACCAAGCCAATACACAAACACATACATCCCATAATAGTTTGCTCCCAAGCAAGACACACAATAGAACAATGGGACAACCACATGGCATTAAACAATGAACAACCCCCACACCCCACCTATACATGTCTACTCAATAGCAGAACATTTCACCCTGCACCCCTAACAGGCACAGGGGGACTTACACATAAGAGGGATATGGGGAGCTGAGGCAGGGGTCTCCCCACCCGTCCAAAGTGAGCTGGGTTCCATGGGCCCCCCTCCCAAAGTGACTCCCATCACATATATATATATATATATATACATACATACATATACACACACAGTTGTGCTCAAAAGTTTACATACCCCAGCAGAAATAGTGAAATTTTGGCATTGATATTGAAAATATGACGGATCTGCCAATAAATGCTCTTTTATTGAAGGATGATGATCATATGAAGCCATTTATTATCAGATGGTTGTTTGGCTCCTTTTTAAATCATAATAACAGAAATCACCCAAATGGCCCAAATCAGAAGTCTCTGCCGCAGGATCAGAAGTCTCCGCCCCTGGATCAGAAGTCCCCGCCCCCTGGAATGTTTGGCCTTGGTACAGAGACACAAGGGGACACAAGGCCAAACATTCCAGGGGGCGGAGACTTCTGATGCAGGGGTGGAGACTTCAGATCCAGGCCATTTGGGTGATTTCTGTTATCATTAGGATTTAACCACTTTCCGTCCGGCCGTTGTATATAAACAGCCAGACGGTGGCACTGCAGGGTCGGGTGGCCGTCTATAAACGGCCTCCCCGCACCCTGCTTGTGCGCGCTCCCTGGGAGCGCGCAGCACCGCGATCCGGTGCCCGCTGTGTCCTCCGGACACAGTGAAACACCGATCGTCGGACGGGACCTCTGTATGAGGTCCCGATCATGTGATCACTGATTGGCCAATCAGTGATCACATGCAAAGTAGTAAGCAAGATGTGACATCATTGCTTACTACTAGAGATGAGCGAAGTATTCAAAAATTCGATTCGACTGATTCGGCGAATTCGTGGACAATATTCGATTCGAGTCGAATATATTCGCTGTGAATTTAACTTAAAAAAGGGTGTTTCTAGGCTTCAGAGAGACTTAATATTAGTGCAGAACACTGTACCTTTAATTTAAATGCCCTTGGAGTCTGCTGGGGAAGAGAAATAATACTATCAGTCAGTATGACATGCAGATGAGTGCCGTCGATCTTAGAATCACCGCACACTTCAATCATTTGGGCAGTCACGGGGCCAAAACCAGAGTGTGGAGCCACAGTGTGGCGGTGGAGGCAGCAGCAATGGGAGGCCATACAGCAACCTATGACAAAATGGAAACCAGCAGCAGTGTGAGGAGACCTCAAAGTGGCACATGGCAGAGTGGGAGCAATGGGAGGCGGTAAAGGGACCCAGGTCACACTGTGGGCTCAGCAGCAGCGTGACCAGGCGGTACGGGGCCCATGGCAGATTTGGGGCCTGGCAGCACCTATGGGAGGTCTGTAATCTGCCAGCAACCTATGACAAAATGGAAAACCGCAGGAGTGTGAGGAGACCTGAAAGTGGCACATGGCAGAGTGGGAGCAATGGGAGGCGATACAGGGACCCAGGTCACACTGTGGGCTCAGCAGCAGCGTGACCAGGCGGTACGGGGGCCCATGGCAGATTTGGGGCCTGGCAGCACCTATGGGAGGCCTGTAATCTGCCAGCAACCTATGACAAAATGGAAAACCGCAGGAGTGTGAGGAGACCTCAAAGTGGCACATGGCAGAGTGGGAGCAATGGCAGGCGGTACAGGGACCCAGGTCACACTGTGGGCTCAGCAGCAGCGTGACCAGGCAGTACGGAGGCCCATGGCAGATTTGGGGCCTGGCAGCACCTATGGGAGGCCTGTAATCTGCCAGCAAACTATGACAAAATGGAAAACCGCAGGAGTGTGAGGAGACCTCAAAGTGGCACATGGCAGAGTGGGAGCAATGGGAGGCGGTATAGGGACCCAGGTCACACTGTGGGCTCAGCAGCAGCGTGACCAGGCGGTACGGGGGCCCATGGCAGATTTGGGGCCTGGCAGCACCTATGGGAGGCCTGTAATCTGCCAGCAAACTATGACAAAATGGAAAACCGCAGGAGTGTGAGGAGACCTCAAAGTGGCACATGGCAGAGTGGGAGCAATGGGAGGCGGTACAGGGACCCAGGTCACACTGTGGGCCCAGCAGCAGCGTGACCAGGTGGTACGGGGGCCCATGGCAGATTTGGGGCCTGGCAGCACCTATGGGAGGCCTGTAATCTGCCAGCAACCTATGACAAAATGGAAAACCGCAGGAGTGTGAGGAGACCTCAAAGTGGCACATGGCAGAGTGGGAGCAATGGGAGGCGGTACAGGGACCCAGGTCACACTGTGGGCTCAGCAGCAGCATGACCAGGCGGTACGGGGGCCCATGGCAGATTTGGGGCCTGCAGCACCTATGGGAGGCCTGTAATCTGCCAGCAACCTATGACAAAATGGAAAACCGCAGGAGTGTGAGGAGACCTCAAAGTGGCACATGGCAGAGTGGGAGTAATGGGAGGCGGTACAGGGACCCAGGTCACACTGTGGGCTCAGCAGCAGCGTGACCAGGCGGTACGGGGGCCCATGGCAGATTTGGGGCCTGGCAGCACCTATGGGAGGCCTGTAATCTGCCAGCAACCTATGACAAAATGGAAAACCGCAGGAGTGTGAGGAGACCTCAAAGTGGCACATGGCAGAGTGGGAGCAATGGCAGGCGGTACAGGGACCCAGGTCACACTGTGGGCTCAGCAGCAGCGTGACCAGGCAGTACGGAGGCCCATGGCAGATTTGGGGCCTGGCAGCACCTATGGGAGGCCTGTAATCTGCCAGCAAACTATGACAAAATGGAAAACCGCAGGAGTGTGAGGAGACCTCAAAGTGGCACATGGCAGAGTGGGAGCAATGGGAGGCGGTATAGGGACCCAGGTCACACTGTGGGCTCAGCAGCAGCGTGACCAGGCGGTACGGGGGCCCATGGCAGATTTGGGGCCTGGCAGCACCTATGGGAGGCCTGTAATCTGCCAGCAAACTATGACAAAATGGAAAACCGCAGGAGTGTGAGGAGACCTCAAAGTGGCACATGGCAGAGTGGGAGCAATGGGAGGCGGTACAGGGACCCAGGTCACACTGTGGGCCCAGCAGCAGCGTGACCAGGTGGTACGGGGGCCCATGGCAGATTTGGGGCCTGGCAGCACCTATGGGAGGCCTGTAATCTGCCAGCAACCTATGACAAAATGGAAAACCGCAGGAGTGTGAGGAGACCTCAAAGTGGCACATGGCAGAGTGGGAGCAATGGGAGGCGGTACAGGGACCCAGGTCACACTGTGGGCTCAGCAGCAGCATGACCATGCGGTACGGGGGCCCATGGCAGATTTGGGGCCTGCAGCACCTATGGGAGGCCTGTAATCTGCCAGCAACCTATGACAAAATGGAAAACCGCAGGAGTGTGAGGAGACCTCAAAGTGGCACATGGCAGAGTGGGAGTAATGGGAGGCGGTACAGGGACCCAGGTCACACTGTGGGCTCAGCAGCAGCGTGACCAGGCGGTACGGGGGCCCATGGCAGATTTGGGGCCTGGCAGCACCTATGGGAAGCCTGTAATCTGCCAGCAACCTATGACAAAATGGAAAACCGCAGGAGTGTGAGGAGACCTCAAAGTGGCACATGGCAGAGTGGGAGCAATGGGAGGCGGTACAGGGACCCAGGTCACACTGTGGGCTCAGCAGCAGCGTGACCAGGCGGTACGGGGGCCCATGGCAGATTTGGGGCCTGGCAGCACCTATGGGAGGCCTGTAATCTGCCAGCAACCTATGACAAAATGGAAAACCGCAGGAGTGTGAGGAGACCTCAAAGTGGCACATGGCAGAGTGGGAGCAATGGGAGGCGGTACAGGGACCCAGGTCACACTGTGGGCCCAGCAGCAGCGTGACCAGGCGGTACGGGGGCCCATGGCAGATTTGGGGCCTGGCAGCACCTATGGGAGGCCTGTAATCTGCCAGCAACCTATGTCAAAATGGAAAACCGCAGGAGTGTGAGGAGACCTCAAAGTGGCACATGGCAGAGTGGGAGCAATGGGAGGCGGTACAGGGACCCAGGTCACACTGTGGGCTCAGCAGCAGCGTGACCAGGCGGTACGGGGGCCCATGGCAGATTTGGGGCCTGGCAGCACCTATGGGAGGCCTGTAATCTGCCAGCAAACTATGACAAAATGGAACACACCAGCAGTGTGAGGAGACCTGAAAGTGGCACATGTTTGGGGCATGATTCATGGCGGATTTAGTCAGTTGTGTCAGGAACTGGTGGTTTGAAATCCAGACTAATCCACGCCTGATTCATTTTCACAAACGTGAGTCTCTCCACACTTTGGGTGGACAGTCGTGTCCTCCGCGGAGTTACAATACCTCCTGCCGCACTAAACACGCGCTCTGATGCCACGCTACTGGCCGGGCATGACAGCCTTTCAAGGGCAAATTCAGCTAGTTGGGGCCAAAGGTCAAGTTTCGTTGCCCAGTAGTCAAGGGGATTGTCTACCTCGGTTGGCAGGGTGCTGTCCAAGTAGGCCCAAGCCTGTTGTTTGAGCTCCTGCTCCAGGTCCACCTGATGCTGCTGCTGCGGCTGGTTAGTAGTTTCCTCACTGCGCTGGTGAAGAAAGCTACTCATCATCGACTGCAGACTGAGGCAGCCGCTGCTGGTGGAGCTGCCACTGCTCCTACCACCCCACCCCTCCCCTGCTGCCATGGCAGCGGAACGCGAGCGCACAGGGCCCACAGTGTCTGAGGATGGACGTTGGCGCAGAAAGGCAGAGACCAGCTGACTACATAGGTGGTTTTTATAGTACGTTATTTTGGCCTCCCTCTCAGCAGGTGTGAAAAAGGCCACCATTTTGGAACGGTAGCGAGGGTCCAACAAGGTGGACAGCCAAAAGTCATCCCTCTGTCTGATGGTTATTATTCGGCTGTCGCTACGCAAGCAAGCGAGCATGCTATGGGCCATTTGTGCCAAGGAATGCGAGGGACTCCCTGCCTCCATCTCCACAGCATACTGCCACGGTGCGTCTGGGTCCTCTGTCTCCTCCTCCTCCTCCTCTCCCAGATGCTCCTGCTCCTCCACTCCTGTCCGCTGAGTGGAAAAACCACCCATTTCACTCAATAATTCCTGAGCACAAATGTCCTCCTCTACCTCCTCCTCTTCTTCCTGTCCTGCCCCCACAGGGGTCATGTGGCGTTGAGATCTGTGCGCCACGTCTACCGCACCCTGACCAGCCATTGTTAACAGCATTTGTTCCAGGACGTGCAACAGAGGAATGACGTCGTTCATCCCATAGTCCTGCCGACTCACGAATAGCGTGGCCTCCTCAAAGGGCCTGAGCAAGCGGCAGGTGTCACGCATGAGCTGCCAATGGCTGACATCGAAGTTACACAGGGGAGTACCTTTATCCGCTTGTAACATCAGGAAATCGGTGATGGCCTTTCGCTGTTCGTAAAGGCGGTCTAACATATGTAGGGTTGAATTCCACCTTGTTGCAACGTCGCAGATCAGGCGATGCTGTGGAATTCCGTTCTGCCGCTGCAGCTCAAGGAGGGTGTGCTTTGCGGTGTAGGAATGGCTGAAATGCATGCACAGTTTACGTGACATTTTAAGGATGTCTTGCAGTGGGATGGTGGATTTTAGGAACCGCTTGACAACCAGATTGAACACGTGAGCCATGCATGGCGCATGGCACAACCTTCCTTGACGCAGAGCAGACACCATGTTCTTTCCGTTGTCAGTCAACATGGTTCCGATTTTCAGTTTGCGCGGAGACAGCCATCTGTCGATTTCTCTGTTCATTACACTCAGAAGTTCCTCCCCTGTGTGACTACTTTCGCCAAGGCATACCAGGTGCAGCACAGTGTGACACCGTTGCGCCCTGCACATGTGATATGCCGGTCGGGTAATGGGACTTGGTACGGGGGTGGCGACTGAGGACACGGCGGAAGAAGAGGTGGTAGAGGCGGACATGTTTGCTGGACCAAGGACGTGCAAACGTGGAGGAAAAAGTGTTGTGACCTGTCCAAGTTGCTGGTGCGGCTGTGCCGGCACCACGTTCACCCAGTGGGCCGTAAATGACATGTACTGTCCCTGACCGTAGTTACAGCTCCACACGTCGGCGCTGCCGTGCACTTTGGCAGAGACCGACATGCTCAAAGACTGGCCCACCATCTCTTCTACATGTGAATGCAGGGCTGGCACTGCCTTTTGGGCGAAGAAATGCCGGCTTGGCACTCTCCACCGCGGCGCGGCACAAGCCATCATTTCTCGGAAAGGTGCTGAGTCCATCAGTTGGAAAGGGAGGGACTGCAGCACCAGCAACTTGGACAGGAGGACGTTCAGCTTTTGCACCGTCGGGTGCGTGCTCGCAAACTGTTGTCTCTTGGAAACGGATTCCAAGAAAGACTGCTGACGGAATCCGAGAAGAGGAGTAGCAGGAGAAGGAGCATCTGAACGAGCGGAAGATGCCAACGAGCGACAACTCCCCTCAGCAGAGGTGTTGGAGCCTTGACTGGCTGATAGAGGGCGATTGACGACGTCGGGTGACGGAGCAAGTAACGGAGCGGGTGATGGAGCGGGGGCTGGGGCAGGCAGAACCGCCGTATCTTTATCACGGTTTTCCCAGGCCACCGAATGGTGACGCTGCATATGCTGACGCAACGCTGTAGTCCCAACATGGGCCCCCTGGCCACGCTTGCATTTCTGGCCACATAGTCAACATACGGCTACGTTTACTTCCTCGGGCGGCTTGACGAAAAATTGCCACACCACCGAGTAGGAAACTTTGCCCCCGCTACTCCTCACTGGCTGACTGCTACTTCCTCCGTGTGCACCGGCACCACTACTGGCCGTGGTGGTAGGCTGCAGTGGAGCTGGTGCTGTACTCCGTGGCCGTTTGCCTCCACTGACACTGCTGCGACCCTGCTGCCTCCTGGGCAACCCACCGACTGTTTCGCTCGCTGCCAAGCTGGCACCCTCTTCTCCTAATGATGCGGAAGAAATTACCTGATGACGACGAGGCTGCCAAGTGCGATCAACCTCCTCATCATCAAGTAGGGTCTCCGCCTCACTACTAGCCCCCTCGGCTGCGTCTGGGTCAGGAGACAGACCTGTCTCTAGACCGGCTACCGAGCCACTCTCCTCGCCACTACTTCTTCGCCTGGCTGCTGAAAAGGCGGATGTCTCCCCCCGTTCCTGACCGCCCTCTGTTAGCTCTTCCTCACTGTACAGTGGGGCTGAGCCCACAGCATGCGATACTTCGCTTGGTGAGGGAACAGCAAAGGACAGGGGCAGGTAGAGGACACGTGATTTCAGTGGGCTTGCTCCCGGGCCATGCCAACTAACGGTTGTGTCTGATGTACACACCGACCGTTGGCTGTAGGTGTCAGAGGTGACCTGGGAAGAGGAAGACGACCGAGCCAACCAATCGATGACGGCAGGGTTGTCGGTGGAGACATGACCGCTGGATGACACCGGGAGCACTGGCCTCTGGCTGCGACTAGTGCTGCCTCGACCCCTTCCTCTGCTGCCACGTCTGCTCGCTCCTAAAACATTGCCTCCTCTGCCACTCCTCTGCATGTTGTCTGACATACTCTTTAATTCAACGATTCTGTGTCCCTGAGTAACAATTCTGTGTCCCTGAGTAACAATTCTGGTTCTGTCCCTGAGTAACAATTCTGTGGCCCTAAGTAACGGTTCTGTGGCCCTCAGTAACAATTCTGTGTCCCTGAGTAACGTTTCTGTGGCCCTAAGTAACGGTTCTGTGGCCCTCAGTAACAATTCTGTGTCCCTGAGTAACAATTCTGTGGCCCTAAGTAACGGTTCTGTGGCCCTCAGTAACAATTCTGTGTCCCTCAGTAACAATTCTGTGTCTGTCCCTGAGTAACAATTCTGTGGCCCTAAGTAACGGTTCTGTGGCCCTCAGTAACAATTCTGTGTCCCTGAGTAACAATTCTGTGGCCCTAAGTAACGGTTCTGTGGCCCTCAGTAACAATTCTGTGTCCCTCAGTAACAATTCTGTGGCCCTAAGTAACGGTTCTGTGGCCCTCTGTAACAATTCTGTGTCCCTGAGTAACAATTCTGTGTCTGTCCCTGAGTAACAAGTCTGTGGCCCTAAGTAACGGTTCTGTACCCTCAGTAACAATTCTGTGTCCCTGAGTAACAATTCTGTGGCCCTAAGTAACGGTTCTGTGGCCCTCAGTAACAATTCTGTGTCCCTCAGTAACAATTCTGTGTCTGTCCCTGAGTAACAATTCTGTGGCCCTAAGTAACGGTTCTGTGGCCCTCAGTAACAATTCTGTGTCCCTGAGTAACGTTTCTGTGGCCCTAAGTAACGGTTCTGTGGCCCTCAGTAACAATTCTGTGTCCCTGAGTAACAATTATGTGGCCCTAAGTAACGGTTCTGTGGCCCTCAGTAACAATTCTGTGTCCCTCAGTAACAATTCTGTGGCCCTAAGTAACGGTTCTGTGGCCCTCAGTAACAATTCTGTGTCCCTGAGTAACAATTCTGTGTCTGTCCCTGAGTAACAATTCTGTGGCCCTAAGTAACGGTTCTGTGGCCCTCAGTAACAATTCTGTGTCCCTGAGTAACAATTCTGTGGCCCTAAGTAACGGTTCTGTGGCCCTCAGTAACAATTCTGTGTCCCTCAGTAACAATTCTGTGTCCCTCAGTAACGGTTCTTTGGCCCTCAGTAACAATTCTGTGTCCCTGAGTAACAATTCTGTGTCTGTCCCTGAGTAACAATTCTGTGGCCCTAAGTAATGGTTCTGTGGCCCTCAGTAACAATTCTGTGTCCCTGAGTAATGTTTCTGTGGCCCTAAGTAACGGTTCTGTGGCCCTCAGTAACAATTCTGTGTCCCTGAGTAACAATTCTGTGTCTGTCCCTGAGTAACAATTCTGTGGCCCTAACTAACATTTCTGTGGCCCTAAGAACCAGTTCTGTGGCCCTCAGTAACAATTATGTGTCCCTGAGTAACGTTTCTGTGGCCCTAAGTAACAATTCTGTGGCCCTCAGTAACAATTCTGTGTCTGTCCCTGAGTAACAATTCTGTGGCCCTAACTAACGTTTCTGTGGCCCTAAGTAACAGTTCTGTGGCCCTCAGTAACAATTCTGTGTCCCTGAGTAACAATTCTGTGTCCCTGAGTAACAATTCTGTGGCCCTAAGTAACGGTTCTGTGGCCCTCAGTAACAATTCTGTGTCCCTCAGTAACAATTCTGTGGCCCTAAGTAACGGTTCTGTGGCCCTCTGTAACAATTCTGTGTCCCTGAGTAACAATTCTGTGTCTGTCCCTGAGTAACAAGTCTGTGGCCCTAAGTAACGGTTCTGTACCCTCAGTAACAATTCTGTGTCCCTGAGTAACAATTCTGTGGCCCTAAGTAACGGTTCTGTGGCCCTCAGTAACAATTCTGTGTCCCTCAGTAACAATTCTGTGTCTGTCCCTGAGTAACAATTCTGTGGCCCTAAGTAACGGTTCTGTGGCCCTCAGTAACAATTCTGTGTCCCTGAGTAACGTTTCTGTGGCCCTAAGTAACAGTTCTGTGGCCCTCAGTAACAATTCTGTGTCCCTGAGTAACAATTCTGTGGCCCTAAGTAACGGTTCTGTGGCCCTCAGTAACAATTCTGTGTCCCTCAGTAACAATTCTGTGGCCCTAAGTAACGGTTCTGTGGCCCTCAGTAACAATTCTGTGTCCCTGAGTAACAATTCTGTGTCTGTCCCTGAGTAACAATTCTGTGGCCCTAAGTAACGGTTCTGTGGCCCTCAGTAACAATTCTGTGTCCCTGAGTAACAATTCTGTGGCCCTAAGTAACGGTTCTGTGGCCCTCAGTAACAATTCTGTGTCCCTCAGTAACAATTCTGTGTCCCTCAGTAACGGTTCTTTGGCCCTCAGTAACAATTCTGTGTCCCTGAGTAACAATTCTGTGTCTGTCCCTGAGTAACAATTCTGTGGCCCTAAGTAATGGTTCTGTGGCCCTCAGTAACAATTCTGTGTCCCTGAGTAATGTTTCTGTGGCCCTAAGTAACGGTTCTGTGGCCCTCAGTAACAATTCTGTGTCCCTGAGTAACAATTCTGTGTCTGTCCCTGAGTAACAATTCTGTGGCCCTAACTAACGTTTCTGTGGCCCTAAGAACCAGTTCTGTGGCCCTCAGTAACAATTCTGTGTCCCTGAGTAACGTTTCTGTGGCCCTAAATAACAATTCTGTGGCCCTCAGTAACAATTCTGTGTCTGTCCCTGAGTAACAATTCTGTGGCCCTAACTAACGTTTCTGTGGCCCTAAGTAACAGTTCTGTGGCCCTCAGTAACAATTATGTGTCCCTGAGTAACAATTCTGTGGCCCTAAGTAACAATTCTGTGGCCCTCAGTAACAATTCTGTGGCCCTAAGTATCGGTTCTGTGGTCCTCAGTAACAATTCTGTGTCCCTGAGTAACAATTCTGTGGCCCTAAGTAACGGTTCTGTGGCCCTAAGTAACAATTCTGTGTCCCTGAGTAACAATTCTGTGTCTGTCCCTGAGTAACAATTCTGTGGCCCTAAGTCACGGTTCTGTGGCCCTCAGTAACAATTCTGTGTCCCTGAGTAACAATTCTGTGGCCCTAAGTAACAATTCTGTGGCCCTCAGTAACAATTCTGTGTCCCTCAGTAACAATTCTGTGTCTGTCCATGAGTAACAATTCTGTGGCCCTAATTAACGTTTCTGTGGCCCTAAGTAACAGTTCTGTGGCCCTCAGTAACAATTCTGTGGCCCTGAGTAACGTTTCTGTGGCCGTGAGTAACAATTCTGTGGCCCTCAGTAACAATTCTGTGTCTGTCCCTGAGTAACAATTCTGTGGCCCTAACTAACGTTTCTGTGGCCCTAAGTAACAGTTCTGTGGCCCTCAGTAACAATTCTGTGGCCCTGAGTAACGTTTCTGTGGCCCTAAGTAACAATTCTGTGGCCCTCAGTAACAATTCTGTGTCTGTCCCTGAGTAACAATTCTGTGGCCCTAACTAACGTTTCTGTGGCCCTAAGTAACAGTTCTGTGGCCCTCAGTAACAATTCTGTGTCCCTGAGTAACGTTTCTGTGGCCCTCAGTAACAATTCTGTGGCCCTCAGTAACAATTCTGTGTCTGTCCCTGAGTAACAATTCTGTGGCCCTAACTAGCGTTTCTGTGGCCCTAAGTAACGATTCTGTGGCCCTCACTAACAATTCTGTGTCCCTGAGTAATGTTTCTCTGTCCCTAAGTAACGTTTCTGTGGCCCTAACTCTGTCCCTAATACAGAGCCGTCTGCCTCTCTTGAATGACTGGAGGCAAATGAAGAATTCTAAAATGGCCGCCATTTATAGCTCGACCATTACACAGTGCTGGCTGGCTGGCTGCTGATTGGCTAATGCGATCACATGTCATTAGGAATGCATTATGGGTCAGCGCGCCTTGTCTGCGCGCCTTCCCAGACATCCCCGCTCCGTCGCCGCACATGTCGCCGCCATTTTAGGAAAAATTCTTCTTATTTTCATCCTACTTCTTCTTCTTCTTCTTCTTCTTCTTCTTCATCCTCATCCTCAGAAGAAGAGGATGAGGATGAAGAGGAAGAAGAAGAAGAAGTAGGATGAAAATTAGATTAATTCCAAGCCGGCAAAAAGTGTATGTGCAGAGTTCCTCTATTTCTGACAGTTCTCTGACAGCTCCTTCACATGTACAGCGGTTGAAACATCTGTATCCTAAATGGAAACTAATAGATACAATGTTTCAACCGCTGTACATGTGAAGGAACTGTCAGAGAACTGTCAGAAATAGCGGAGCTCTCTGCAGGGACACTTTTGCCGGCTGATCTGGAAAAATTCGATTCGCGCACCCGAAGTAGGCAAATATTCGGATTCGCCGCGAATCAAATTTTTCCTGAAATTCGTATCGAATTCCGGTTCGCCTGGTTCGATTCGCTCATCTCTAATCATCATCCTTCAATAAAAGAGCATTTATTGGCAGATCCGTCAGATTTTCAATATCAATGCCAAAATTTCACTATTTCTGTGGGGGGAGGAAAAATTTTGAGCACAACTGTGTGTGTATATATGTATATGTTTTTTCATAATTGTTTTCTCCTTATTTTTCTTTCTATTCTTTATTTCTGTTTTTTTTATCTGGTGGTCCCGCCACACATTACTGCAATGTAGAAGTGTAAATGGGCCCTAGCACACTTTTAGTTTTTATTCTATTCAATTGTATTCTAATGTATTTTATTCTTTTCTACTCTATTACATTATGTTTTGTTCAATTCTTTTCGAAATTCGAATTTTAGAAAATGGCTCTATTATTATTTCTATTTTATTTGATTCTATTCTAATCTGTTCTATTCTTTTATTTTCTGTTCTGTTCCTTTATATTCGATTCTATTTTATTATATTCTGCTTTATTTTGTTCCTTTCTATTCTATTTTATTAAATCCTATTCTTTTGGAAGTTCGAATCTTGGAAGACGGCAATATTCTTTCATTTTTTTTTATTCTATTCTATTTAAAATTCAAATTTCAAATGACGGTTATATTCCTTCTATTTTCTTGTTCAAATATTTTATTAATTATAAAGGGGATGGGAACATAGGCATGGGACAAGCCATAGACATTTGAACGGGACAATTAGTAGAAACAGGTATGATGTCCATGTAAAGGGGCGGAGAAAAGCACAAAAATATAAAATGCAACAGCTTGGATGGTAGAAGGAAGACAAAACTGTATGTAGACTTATATACTCATATATAGGCATAGTACAATCTGGTTCAGGGGGTGCTCTCTCCAAAATTGGGGGGGGGGGGGGCAGGAAAAGAGAAGAGAAAAACAAGTGTGAAGGGGTAAGGGAAGAAGGGGGGGGGGGTTGAGTAGAAGTGGGGAGTAGGTAAGGGAAGACTTGGAGAGTAACTCCTAGGATGCTCCAGAAGGGTTCGAGACATATTATAACGAAGTATATTCTTTCTATTTTATTCCATTCTATTCTATTAAAATTTCAGAAGACAGTATTATTTTTTCTATTCTATTCTATTTTCTTCTGTGCTATTCTATTCTATTCTATCTATTCCTTTATTTTCTATTCTTTTATTTTATTTTCAATTCTATTCTGTTTTTATTCTGTTCTTTTCGAAATTCGAATTTCGGAAGATAGCTATATTCTTTTATTTTTTTATTCTATTCTATTTAAAACTCAAATTTTAAATGCCGGTTACATTATTTCTATTTTATTCTATTCTATTCGGAATTTCGGAAGATGGATATATTCTAACACTAACACAGTCTTGAGGGAAATCCGCAATAGTCGGCAATATGTTTATAGTTCAAATTTGTTTTTCCGAATTTGATTTCAAATTCTTTTTTAAATCAATTCTGAATTATTTTGGAATTCAATTAAAATTTTTGACAAAACTTCCTTTTTGTTATTTCTGATTTTTTATAATTTGCCACTTTTGTAGTTTGGAAATTCAGATATCTCTCAATCTCCGAATAATGACAATTTTGTCCATATTTCTATTCGGATCAAACCGAACCGCGCATGTCTATAGAATACAACGATCCCAAACCACTATAGTTTACCTTTAAAGGAAACATTTTTTTTCTGTTCCTCCAGGGAAATGGAAAGGACAGTTTGACAAACAAAATACAGAGGAAAGAGAATTTGGGAGTGGATTGCCACCAATCCTAATGCCAACGATGCGCCGGAGGGGACTCTATAAGACGTACAAGGACAGAGAGCTGGATGTCAATGTGCTGGAGATGCCGTACGCCGATGACACCGCCCTTCTCCTCATCGTACCGAGACTGCGTAACCTGTTCCGCATGGAGGAATTACTGACCCCCCAGCTGATTCAAAAATACTTGAGCTCATTGAGTACCAGGTATGCATGACAGTTGTTTACAACAGAACTCAGCAGTTTGAATGTTGTTAGAGGGATCAGCCAAATGATCGTACAAAGTGCAACGTGCAGCGTGATGTCTGCTGGGTGAACGCAGGATCAACTGACAACGCCAACAGGATGGTGACGGGGTATACCCACTATGGGCTGTAGGGGGCAGGACAGCAACTGATTTGTATGGAACAAACCCCGGACCCCGCATTCACTACATCCGCTCTCCCCGGACCCCGCATTCACTATATCCGCTCTCCCCGGACCCCGCATTCACTATATCCGCTCTCCCCGGACCCCGCATTCACTATATCCGCTCTCCCCGGACCCCGCATTCCCTATATCCGCTCTCCCCGGACCCCGCATTCAGTATATCCGCTCTCCCCGGACCACGCATTCACTATATCCGCTCTCCCCGGACCCCGCATTCACTATATCCCCTCTCCCCGGACCCCACAATCACTATATCCGCTCTCCCCGGACCCCGCATTCACTATATCCGCTCTCCCCGGACCCCGCATTCACTATATCTGCTCTCCCCAGACCCCGCATTCACTATATCCGCTCTCCCCGGACCCCACAATCACTATATCCGCTCTCCCTGGACCCTGCATTCACTGTATCCGCTCTCCCCGGACCCTGCATTCCCTATATTCGCTCTCCCCGGACCCCGCATTCACTATATCCGCTCTCCCCGGACCCCGCATTCACTATATCCGTTCTCCCCGGACCCCGCATTCACTATATCCCCTCTCCCCGGACCCCGCATTCACTATATCCGCTCTCCCCGGACCCCGCATTCACTATATCCGCTCTCCCCGGACCCCGCATTCACTATATCCGCTCTCCCCGGACCCCGCATTCACTATATCCGCTCTCCTCGGACCCCGCATTCACTATATCCACTCTCCCCGGACCCCGCATTCACTATATCCACTCTCCCCAGACCCCGCATTCACTATATCCGCTCTCCCCGGACCCTGCATTCATTATATCTGGTCTCCCCGGACCCCGCATTCACAATATCCGTTCTCCCCGGACCCTGCATTCATTATATCTGCTCTCCCCGGACCCCGCATTTCCTATATCCGCTCTCCCCGGACCCCGCATTCACTATATCCGCTCTCCCCGGACCCCGCATTCACTATATCCGCTCTCCCCTGACCCCACATTCACTATATCCATCTCCCCGGACCCCGCATTCACTATATCCGCTCTCCCCGGACCCCGCATTCACTATATCCGCTCTCCCCTGACCCCGCATTCACTATATCCATCTCCCCGGACCCCGCATTCACTATATCCGCTCTCCCCGGACTCGGCATTCACTATATCCGCTCTCCCCGGACCCCGCATTCACTATATCCGCTCTCCCGGGACCCCTCATTGACTATATCCGCTCTCCCCGGACCCCGGATGTTGTCATGTTACAATGTATTTTTTGGGATTGGATGTGATGGACACAAAGTGGCACATAATTGTGAAGTGGAAGGAAAACGAGAAATTGTTTTGAACATTTGTGACCAATAAATCTGTGAAAAGTGTGGTGGCATTTGTATTCAGCTCCATTTACTCTGATACCCCTAACTAAAATCTAGTGGAACCAATTGCCTTCAGAATTCACTTAATTAATAAACAGAGTCCCCCTGTGTGTCATGTGATCTCAGTATAAATCCAGCTGTTCTGTGAAGCCCTCAGAGGTTTGTTAGAGAACATTAGTGAACAAACAGCATCACGAAGGCCAAGGAACACACCAGACAGGTCAGGGATAAAGTTGTGGAGAAGTTATTAAAAAAATTCCCAAACTTTGAGCATCTCACCGAGCACTGTTCAATCCATCATCTGAAAATGGAAGGAGTACGGCACAACTGCCAACCTACCAAGACATGGCCGTCCACCTAAACTGACCGGCAGGGCAAGGAGAGCGTTCATCAGAGAAGCAGCCAAGAGGCCCATGGGAACTCCGGAGGAGCTGCAGAGATCACAGCTCAGGGGGGAGAATCTGTCCTCAGGACAACTATTAGTCGTGCACTCCACAAATCTGGACTTTATGGAAGAAAGCCATCGTTGAAAGAAAGCCCCTTTACTCTGATACCCCTAACTAGAATCTAGTGGAACCGATTGCCTTCAGAAGTCCCCTATTAGTACATAGAGTCCCCCTGTGTGTCATGTGATCTCAGTATAAATAAAGCTGTTCTGTGAAGCCCTCAGAGGTTTGTTGGAGAACATTAGTGAAGGAACAGCATCATGAAGGCCAAGGAACACACCAGACAGGTCAGGGATAAAGTTGTGGAGAAGTTTAAAGCAGGGTTAGGTTTTCCTTCCACTTCACAATGATGTGCCACTCTGTGTCGGTCTATCACATAAAATCCCAATAAAATGGATTGACGTTTTTGGTTGTAACATGACAAAATGTGAAAATGTCAAGGAAGAGGAAGACTTCTTCAAGGCGCCGTATCTCTGGTTTCCTTCAATTCAACTTTAAACCTTAGAATCAGATCAGATCGGCTCATTCTGATTGGCTGATGGGGTCGCTGTAGCTTTGAAACACTTTTTTTGCCTCATTGGGAGAGCGGGGGATGGTTGGTGTCGCTGATAAAGACACCGATGTGTGTTTTCCTTCACAGTTTGGTGGAACTCTTCTTACCCAAAATGACCTTCAACACCAAGATCTACGTGGATCGCGCACTGCAACTCATGGGCTTCGGGAATATGTTCGATGGCGAGAGCGCCGACTTCTCCGGGATCTCAAAGAAAGAGAAGTTCAGCGTTTCCTCAGTGAGTATCTTCCTTTTATATTTAATAGGTGGATGAAGTAAGGTAATCCTATAACAGGCGCCATCCCTATAGAGCGGGGGGGGGGGGGGGGGACTCCAGACTTGTCATTCAAAGGGCCAGTTTACTGGACTTCAGGCTTCAGGGGGGCCGGATTGTGGTTAGTGGGAGGAATAGTGCCCCATCATTGGTGTCAGAGGTAGGAATAGTGCCCCATCATTGGTGTTAGTGGCAGGAATAGTGCCCCATCATTGGTGTCAGTGGGAGGAATAGTGCCCCATCATTGGTATCAGTGGGAGGAATAGTGCCCCATCATTGGTGTCAGTGGCAGGAATAGTGCCCCATCATTGGTGTCAGTGGGAGGAATAGTGTCTCATCATTGGTGTCAGTGGGAGGAATAGTGCCCCATCATTGCTATCAGTGGGAGGAATAACGCCCCATCATTGGTGTCAGAGGGAAAAATAGTGCCCCATCATTGGTGTCAGAGGGATGAATAGTGCCCCATCATTGGTGTCAGAGGGAGGAATAGTGCCCCATCATTGGTGTCAGATAGAGGAATAGTGCCCCATCATTGGTGTCAGAGGGAGGAATAGTGCCCCATCATTGGTGCCAGTGGCAGGAATAGTGCCCCATCATTGGTGTCAGTGGGAGGAATAGTGCCCCATCATTGGTGTCAGTGGGAGGAATAGTGCCCCATCATTGGTGTCAGTGGGAGGAATAGTGATACCATCATTGGTATCAGTGGGAGGAATAACGCCCCATTGTTGGTGTCAGAGGGAGGAATAGTGCCCCATCATTGGTGTTAGTGGGAGGAATAGTGCCCCATCATTGGTGTCGGAAAGAGGAATAGTGCCCCATCATTGGTATCAGTGGCAGGAATAGTGCCCCGTCATTGGTGTCAGTGAGAGGAATAGAGTCCCATCTTTGGTATCAGTGGGGGGAATAGTGCCCCATCATTGGTGTCAGTGAGAGGAATAGAGTCCCATCTTTGGTATCAGTGGGGGGAATAGTGCCCCATCATTGGTGTCAGTGGGAGGAATAGTGCCCCATCATTGGTGTCAGTGGGAGCAATAGTGCCCCATCATTGGTATCAGTGGGAGGAATAGTGCCCCATCATTGGTGTCAATGGGAGGAATAGTGCCTCTTCATTGGTGTTAGTGGGAGGAAAAATGCCCCATCATTGGTGTCAGTGGGGGGAATAGTGCCCCATCATTGGTATCAGTGGGAGAAATATTGCACCATTATTGGTGTCAGAGGGAGGAATAATACCCCATCATTAGTGTCAGTGGGAGGAATAGTGCCCCATCATTGGTATCAGTGGGAGGAATAGTGCCCCATCATTGGTGTCAGTTGGAAGAATAGTGTCCCATCATTGGTGTCAGTGGGAGGAATAGTGCCCCATCATTGGTGTCAGTGGGAGGAATAACGCCCCATTGTTGGTATCAGAGGGAGGAATAGTGCCCCATCATTGGTGTCAGAGGGAGGAATAGTGCCCCATCATTGGTGTCAGAGGGAGGAATAGTGCCCCATCATTGGTGTCAGAGGGAGGAATAGTGCCCCATCATTGGTGTCAGAGGGAGGAATAGTGCCCCATCATTGGTGTCAGAGGGAGGAATAGTGATACCATCATTGGTATCAGTGGGAGGAATAACGCCCCATTGTTGGTGTCAGAGGGAGGAATAGTGCCCCATCATTGGTGTCAGTGGGAGGAATAGTGCCCCATCATTGGTGTTAGTGGGAGGAATAGTGCCCCATCATTGGTGTCAGTGGGAGGAATAGTGCCCCGTCATTGGTGTCAGTGAGAGAAATAGTGCCCCGTCATTGGTGTCAGAGGGAGGAATAGTGCCCCATCATTGGTATCAGTGGCAGGAATAGTGCCCCGTCATTGGTGTCAGTGAGAGGAATAGTGTCCCATCTTTGGTATCAGTGGGGGGAATAGTGCCCCATCATTGGTGTCAGTGGGAGGAATAGTGCCCCATCATTGGTGTCAGTGGGAGGAATAGTGCCCCATCATTGGTATCAGTGGAGGAATAGTGCCCCATCATTGGTGTCAGTGGGAGCAATAGTGCCCCATCATTGGTATCAGTGGGAGGAATAGTGCCCCATCATTGGTGTCAATGGGAGGAATAGTGCCTCTTCATTGGTGTTAGTGGGAGGAAAAATGCCCCATCATTGGTGTCAGTGGGGGGAATAGTGCCCCATCATTGGTATCAGTGGGAGAAATAGTGCACCATTATTGGTGTCAGAGGGAGGAATAGTGCCCCATTTTTTATGTCAGTGGGAGGAATAGTGCCCCATCATTGGTATCAGTGGGAGGAATAGTGCCCCATCATTGGTGTCAGTTGGAAGAATAGTGTCCCATCATTGGTGTCAGTGGGAGGAATAGTGCCCCATCATTGGTGTCAGTGGCAGGAATAGTGCCCCATCATTGGTGTCAGTGGGAGGAATAACGCCCCATTGTTGGTATCAGAGGGAGGAATAGTGCCCCATCATTGGTGTCAGAGGGAGGAATAGTGC
Source organism: Staurois parvus (assembly GCF_062004578.1). NCBI lineage: Eukaryota > Metazoa > Chordata > Amphibia > Anura > Ranidae > Staurois > Staurois parvus. The sequence goes on along the minus strand of NW_028319715.1, from coordinate 447,905 downwards.
CCCATCATTGGTGTCAGAGGGAGGAATAATGCCCCATCATTGGTGTCAGAGGGAGGAATAGTGCCCTATCATTGGTGTCAGAGGGAGGAATAGTGCCCCATCATTGGTGCCAGTGGCAGGAATAGTGCCCCATCATTGGTATCAGTGGGAGGAATAACGCCCTATTGTTGGTGTCAGAGGGAGGAATAGTGCCCCATCATTGGTGTTAGTGGGAGGAATAGTGCCCCATTATTGGTGTCAGTGGGAGGAATAGTGCCCCATCATTGGTGTTAGTGGGAGGAATAGTGCCCCATCATTGGTGTCAGTGGGAGGAATAGTGCCCCGTCATTGGTGTCAGTGAGAGAAATAGTGCCCCGTCATTGGTGTCAGAGGGAGGAATAGTGCCCCATCATTGGTGTCAGTGGGATGAATAGTGCCCCATCATTGGTGTCAGTGGGAGGAATAGTGCCCCATCATTGGTATCAGTGGCAGGAATAGTGCCCCGTTATTGGTGTCAGTGAGAGGAATAGTGTCCCATCTTTGGTATCAGTGGGAGGAATAGTGCCCCATATATTGGTGTCAGTGGGAGGAATAGTGCCCCATCATTGGTGTCAGTGGGAGGAATAGTGCCCCATCATTGGTATCAGTGGGAGGAATAGTGCCCCATCATTGGTGTCAGTGGGAGGAATAGTGCCCCATCATTGGTATCAGTGGGAGGAATAGTGCCCCATCATTGGTGTCAATGGGAGGAATAGTGCCCCATCATTGGTGTCAATGGGAGGAATAGTGCCTCTTCATTGGTGTTAGTGGGAGGAATAGTGCACCATTATTGGTAGAGATGAGCGAATTATTCAAAAATTCGGTTCGGCTGATTCGCCGAATTCGCAGAATAAATTCGCTTCGAGTCGAATATATTCGCTGCGAATTTAACTTATAAAAAGGGTGTTTCTAGGCTTCAGAGAGCCTTTATATTAGTGCAGAACACTGTACCTTTAATTTAAATGCCCTTGGAGTCTGCTGGGGAAGAGAAATAATACTGTCAGTCAGTATGACATGCAGATGAGTGCCGTCGATCTTAGAATCACCGCACACTTCACTCATTTGGGCAGTCACGGGGCCAAAACCAGAGTGTGGAGCCACAGTGTGGCGGTGGAGGCAGCAGCAATGGGAGGCCATACAGCACCCTATGACAAAATGGAACCCACCAGCAGTGTGAGGAGACCTGAAAGTGGCACATGGCAGAGTGTGGTGATGGAGACAGCAGCAATGGGAGGTCGTACAGGGACCCATGAGACACTCTGGACCTGACAGCAGCATGAGGAGGCGGTACAGGGGCCCATGGCAGATTACGGGCCTGGCAGCAGCATGAGGAGGCGGTACAGGGGCCCATGGCAGAGTGGCGGAGTGTAAGCAGCTAAAATTGAAGGCCATACAGAGGCCTATGTTAAAAAGTCCCCCCAGCAGCAGCGTGGGGAGACGACTATCAAGAGTCCAATGGCAGAGTGGCGGAGCAGAAGCAGCTTCAATTGAAGGCCATACACAGGCCTAGGTTTAAAAGTCCCTCACAGTTAATTCCAATAACGAACTCTACTCCTCCGTGCAATCTACTTACGAAACCCTGGGCAGGTCTGGGTCCAATTTGTGGTAGAGACTGGTTTTGTTCAGCCATGCTTGAGCGAGTAATAACAGGTCTGTGCTGCCCTTTGGTGTCTGGCTTAATGCGCACAACACTGAACGTCCCAGCGTTTGTCAACGATTTGCCGTTAAGTGATGCAAACCCGCTGAACCACGTTCATGAGGAGCCGGTACAGGGGGCCATGAATCAGTATGGACCTGGCAGCAGTGTGAGGAGACCCGAAAGTGGCACATGGCGCAGGGTGGCGGTGGAGGCAGCAATATTCAGAAAACATACACAGGACTAGTTTAAAAAGCGGAAGCCGTCAGCAGCGTGAGCAGACGACAGAGACACATGGCGCAGGGTGGCGGTGGAGGCAGCAGCAATGGAAGGCCATACAGCACCCTATCACAAAATGGAACCCACCAACCGTGTAAGGAGACCTGAAAGTGGCACATGGCGCAGGGTGGCGGTGGAGGCAGCAGTATTCGGAAGCCATACACAGGCCTCGGTTTAAAACTGGAACCCAGCAGCGTGAGCAGACGACAAAGACGCACATGGCAGAGGATGGATCTGGCAGCAGTATGAGAAGGCGGTACAGGGGCCCGTGGCACAGTGTGGTGATGGGGGCTACAGCAACTGGATGCCAGAAAGTGGCCGATAGGGCTATATACTGCATGGAATTATAAAGTTGTAAAGACAGCGGCCTATAAGGCTATACACAGCATGAATATCATGACTTATTCTGAGAGTGGTTTGGAAGGCTATATACAAAAAGTAATTCATGAGCTGTCCGGACAGCGGACAATAAGTACATATATACAAATCAATTCATCAGCTGTCCAGCCAGCGGCCTCAAAGGCGACACATATAGAAAGCAATTCATGAGCTGTTCAGACAGCGGCCTCTAAGGCGACAGATATACAAAGCAATTCCCGAGGTGTTCAGGGAGCGGCCTGAACGGCTAGGTTATTACTAAATATATCTTTCTGGCCAAACATCGGCCTATAAATAGATGTCTACACAGTGACAAAAAAGTAGGTCGCCTTACAGCGGCGTATCCTACAAATTGACATTATAAGAAATAGACTCCCTGCCTCCATCTCCACAGCATACTGCCACGGTGCGTCTGGGTCCTCTGTCTCCTCCTCCTCCTCCTCTCCCAGATGCTCCTGCTCCTCCACTCCTGTCCGCTGAGTGGAAAAACCACCCATTTCACTCAATAATTCCTGAGCACAAATGTCCTCCTCTACCTCCTCCTCTTCTTCCTGTCCTGCCCCCACAGGGGTCATGTGGCGTTGAGATCTGTGCGCCACGTCTACCGCACCCTGACCAGCCATTGTTAACAGCATTTGTTCCAGGACGTGCAACAGAGGAATGACGTCGTTCATCCCATAGTCCTGCCGACTCACGAATAGCGTGGCCTCCTCAAAGGGCCTGAGCAAGCGGCAGGTGTCACGCATCAGCTGCCAATGGCTGACATCGAAGTTACACAGGGGAGTACCTTTATCCGCTTGTAACATCAGGAAATCGGTGATGGCCTTTCGCTGCTTGTAAAGGCGGTCTAACATGTGTAGGGTTGAATTCCACCTTGTTGCAACGTCGCAGATCAGGCGATGCTGTGGAATTCCGTTCTGCCGCTGCAGCTCAATGAGGGTGTTCTTTGCGGTGTAGGAATGGCTGAAATGCATGCAAAGTTTACGTGACATTTTAAGGATGTCTTGCAGTGGGATGGTGGATTTTAGGAACCGCTTGACAACCAGATTGAACACGTGAGCCATGCATGGCGCATGGCACAACCTTCCTTGACGCAGAGCAGACACCATGTTCTTTCCGTTGTCGGTCAACATGGTTCCGATTTTCAGTTTGCGCGGAGACAGCCATCTGTCGATTTCTCTGTTCATTACACTCTGAAGTTCCTCCCCTGTGTGACTACGTTCGCCAAGGCATACCAGGTGCAGCACAGCGTGACACCGTTGCGCCCTGCACATGTGATATGCTGGTCGGGTAATGGGACTTGGCACGGGGGTGGCGGCTGAGGACACGGCGGAAGAAGAGGTGGTAGAGGCGGACATCTTTTGTGGACAAGGACGTGCAAACGTGGAGGCAAAAGAGGCGTGACCTGTCCAAGTTGCTGGTGCGGCTGTGCCGGCACCACGTTCACCCAGTGGGCCGTAAATGACATGTACTGTCCCTGACCGTAGTTACAGCTCCACACGTCGGCGCGGCCGTGCACTTTGGCAGAGACCGACATGCTCAAAGACTGGCCCACCATCTCTTCTACATGTGAATGCAGGGCTGGCACTGCCTTTTTGGCGAAGAAATGCCGGCTTGGCACTCTCCACCGCGGCGCGGCACAAGCCATCATTTCTCGGAAAGGTGCTGAGTCCACCAGTTGGAAAGGGAGGGACTGCAGCACCAGCAACTTGGACAGGAGGACGTTCAGCTTTTGCACCGTCGGGTGCGTGCTCGCAAACTGTTGTCTCTTGGAAACGGATTCCAAGAAAGACTGCTGACGGAATCCGTGAAGAGGAGTAGCAGGAGAAGCAGCATCTGAACGAGCGGAAGATGCCAACGAGCGACAACTCCCCTCAGCAGAGGTGTTGGAGCCTTGACTGGCTGATAGAGGGCGATTGACGTCGGGTGACGGAGCAAGTAACGGAGCGGGTGATGGAGCGGGGGCTGGGGCAGGCAGAACTGCCGTATCTTTATCACGGTTTTCCCAGGCCACCGAATGGTGACGCTGCATATGCTGACGCAACGCTGTAGTCCCAACATGGGCCCCCTGGCCACGCTTGCATTTCTGGCCACATAGTCGACATACGGCTACGTTTACTTCCTCGGGCGGCTTGACGAAAAATTGCCACACCACCGAGTAGGAAACTTTGCCCCCGCTACTCCTCACTGGCTGACTGCTACTTCCTCCGTGCACACCGGCACCACTACTGGCCGTGGTGGTAGGCTGCAGTGGAGCTGGTGCTCTACTCCGTGGCCGTTTGCCTCCACTGACACTGCTGTGACCCTGCTGCCTCCTGGGCAACCCACCGACTGTTTTGCTCGCTGCCAAGCTGGCACCCTCTTCTCCTGATGATGCGGAAGAAATTGCCTGATGACGACGAGGCTGCCAAGTGCGATCAACCTCCTCATCATCAATTAGGGTCTCCGCCTCACTACTAGCCCCCTCGGCTGCGTCTGGGTCAGGAGACAGACCTGTCTCTAGACCGGCTACCGAGCCACTCTCCTCGCCACTACTTCTTTGCCTGGCTGCTGAAGAGGCGGATGTCTCCCCCCGTTCCTGACCGCCCTCTGTTAGCTCTTCCTCACTGTACAGTGGGGCTGAGCCCACAGCATGCGATACTTCGCTTGGTGAGGGAACAGCAAAGGACAGGGGCAGGTAGAGGACACGTGATTTCAGTGGGCTTGCTCCCGGGCCATGCCAACTAACGGTTGTGTCTGACGTACCCACCGACCGTTGGCTGTAGGTGTCAGAGGTGACCTGGGAAGAGGAAGACGACCGAGCCAACCAATCGATGACGGCAGGGTTGTCGGTGGAGACACGACCGCTGGATGACACCGGGAGCACTGGCCTCTGGCTGCGACTAGTGCTGCCTCGACCCCTTCCTCTGCTGCCACGTCTGCTCGCTCCTAAAACATTGCCTCCTCTGCCACTCCTCTGCATGTTGTCTGACATACTCTTTAATTCAATAAGCACCCCAAAAATAAAACCGGATTTAACTCTTTGAACGTACAATAGTGGTTGTGAAGCAGAAAGTCAGTTTATTTTGCACATTCAGCAAACTGCAGCACCAACTGTGCATGACAGCCACCAAAAAAAAAAGGGTATATGTCACTTTAAATTTTCGATTCTTTGATGGCCCTAAGTAACGATTCTGTGTCCCTGAGTAACGATTCTGTGTCCCTGAGTAACAATTCTGTGTCCCTGAGTAACGATTATGTGTCCCTGAGTAACGATTCTGTGTCCCTGAGTAACAATTCTGTGTCCCTGAGTAACAATTCTGTGTCCCTGAGTAACGATTATGTGTCCCTGAGTAACGATTATGTGTCCCTGAGTAACGATTCTGTGGCCCTGAGTAACGATTCTGTGGCCTTAAAGTCTCTGTGGCCCTAACTCTGTCCCTTAATACACACAGGTCTGTCTCTCTTGAATGACTGGAGGCTAATGGAGAATTCTAAGATGGCCGCGATTTATAGCTCCACCATTACACAGTGCTGGCTGGCTGGCTGCTGATTGGCTAATGCGATCACATGTCATCAATGCATTATGGGTCAGCGCGCCTTGTCTGCGCGCCTTCCCAGAGATCCCCGCCCCATCTTCTCTGCCCATTTTCTCCGTCGCCACACATGTCGCCGCCATTTTTGGGAAAATTCGATTCGTGCATCCGAAGTTTGCTAATCTTCGGATTCGTCGCGAATAGAATTTTTCCAAATCTTCGGAACGAATTCCACTTCGTCATGTTCGATTCGCTCATCTCTAATTATTGGTGTCAGAGGGAGGAATAATACCCCATCATTAGTGTCAGTGGGGGGAATAGTGCCCCATCATTGGTGTCAGTGGGAGGAATAGTGCCCCATCATTGGTGTCAGTGGGAGGAATAGTGCCCCATCATTGGTGTCAGTGGGAGGAATAGTGCCCATCATTGGTGTCAGTGGGAGGAATAGTGCCCCATCATTGGTGTCAGTGGGAGGAATAGTGCCCATCATTGGTGTCAGTGAGGGGAATAGTGTCCCATTGTTGGTGTCAGTTGCAGGAATAATACCCCATCATTAGTGTCTGTGGGGGGAATAGTGCCCCATCATTGGTGTCAGTGGGAGGAATAGTGTCCCATCATCGGTGTCAGTAAGGGGAATAGTGCCCCATTGTTGGTGTCAGTGGGAGGAATAATGCACCATCATTGGTGTCAGTGGGAGGAATAGTGCCCCATCACTGGTGTCAGTGGGAGGAATAGTGTCCCATCATTGGTGTCAGTGGGGGGAGTAGTGCCCCATCATTGGTGTCAGTGGGAGGAATAGTGCCTCATCATTGGTATCAGTGGGGGGAATAGTGCCCCATTGTTGGTGTCAGTGGGAGGAATAGTGCACCATCATTGGTGTCAGTGGGAGGAATAGTGCCCCATCATTGGTGTCAGTGGGGGGAATAGTGCCCCATTGTTGGTGTCAGTGGGAAGAATAGTGCCCCATCATTGGTGTCAGTGGGGGGAATAGTGCCCCATTGTTGGTGTCAGTGGGAGGAATAGTGCCTCATCATTGGTGTCAGTAGGATGAATAGTGCCCCATCATTGGTGTCAGTGGGATGAATAGTGCCCCATCATTGGAGTCAGTTGGATGAATAGTGCCCCATCATTGGTGTCAGTTAGATGAATAGTGCCCCTATAGGAGAGATGGGAATACAGGTAAGGGGACTCTAAGTGTTCCATAATAGGAAACATAACCAATGTATAAAAAAGTACAAATGTTTATTTCAGACAATAATAACAATTGCAATACAAAAGTTGCGTCCAAACAGTAACACCGCGTGCGCCCATATCGGTGATGTCACTGGTATATAAAAGCTGCAAGTCCTTGTGTACGGCCCATAGATGATAGAGCACTCGGGCAGCTGGTCCTCTCTGCTCACCTCCACACCTCAAACACCCCTCTCTGCTCACCTCCACACCCCAAACACCCCTCTCTGCTCACCTCCACACCCCAAACACCCCTCTCTGCTCACCTCCACACCCCAAACACCCCTCTCTGCACACCTCCACACCTCAAACACCCCTCTGCTCACTTCCACACCCCAAACACCCCTCTCTGCTCACCTCCACACCCCAAACACCCCTCTCTGCTCACCTCCACACCTCAAACACTCCTCTCTGCTCACCTCCACACCCCAAACACCCCTCTCTGCTAACCTCCACACCCCAAACACCCCTCTCTGCTCACCTCCACACCCCTCTCTGCTCACTTCCACACCCCAAACACCCCTCTCTGCTCACCTCCACACCCCAAACACCCCTCTCTGCTCACCTCCACACTCAAACACCCCTCTCTGCTCACCTCCACACCCCAAACACCCCTCTCTGCTCACCTCCACACCTCAAACACCCCTCTCTGCTCACCTCCACACCCCAAACACCCTTCTCTGCTCACCTCCACACCTCAAACACCCCTCTCTGCTCACCTCCACACCCCAAACACCCCTCTCTGCTCACCTCCACACCCCAAACACCCCTCTATGCTCACCTCCACACCCCAAACACCCCTCTCTGCTCACCTCCACACCTCAAACACCCCTCTGCTCACCTCCACACCCCAAACACCCCTCTCTGCTCACCTCCACACCCCAAACACCCCTCTCTGCTCACCTCCACACCTCAAACACTCCTCTCTGCTCACCTCCACACCCCAAACACCCCTCTCTGCTCACCTCCACACCCCTCTCTGCTCACTTCCACACCCCAAACACCTCTCTCTGCTCACCTCCACACCCCAAACACCCCTCTCTGCTCACCTCCACACCCCAAACACCCCTCTCTGCTCACCTCCACACCCCAAACACAACTCTCTGCTCACCTCCACACCTCAAACACCCCTCTCTGCTCACATCCACACCTCAAACACCCCTCTCTGTTCACCTCCACACCTCAAACACCCCTCTCTGCTCACCTCCACACCTCAAATGCCCCTTTCTGCCTACCTCCACACCCCAAACACCCCTCTCTGCTCACCTTTACACCTCAAACACCCCTCTCTGCTCACCTCCACACCTCAAACACCCCTCTCTGCTCACCTCCACACCTCAAACATCCCTCTCTGCTCACCTCCACACCCCTCTCATCTCACCTCCACACCTCAAACACCCCTCTCTGCTCACCTCCACTTCCCAAACACCCCTCTCTGCTCACCTCGACACCCCAAACCCCCCTCTCTGCTCACCTCCACACCTCAAACACCCCTCTCTGCTCACCTCCACATCCCAAACACCCCTCTCTGCTCACCTCGACACCCCAAACCCCCCTCTCTGCTCACCTCCACATCCCAAACGCCCCTCTCTGCTCACCTCGACACCCCAAACCCCCCTCTCTGCTCACCTCCACACCTCAAACGCCCCTCTCTGCTCACCTCCACACCTCAAATGCCCCTCTCTGCTCACCTCTACTCCCCAAACGCCCCTCTCTGCTCACCTCCACACCCCAAACGCCCCTCTCTGCTCACCTCCACACCCCAAACACCACTCTCTGCTCACCTCCAGACCCCAAACGCCCCTCTCTGCTCACCTCCACACCCCAAACACCCCTCTCTGCTCACCTCCACACCCCAAACACCCCTCTCTGCTCACCTCCACACCCCAAACACCCCTCTCTGCTCACCTCCACACCTCAAACACCCCTCTCTTCTCACCTCCACACCCCAAACACCCTTCTCTGCTCACCTCCACACCTCAAACACCCCTCTCTGCTCACCTCCACACCTCAAACACCCCTCTCTGCTCACCTCCACACCCCAAACACCCCTCTCTGCTCACCTCCACACCTCAAACACCCCTCTGCTCACCTCCACACCCCTAACACCCCTCTCTGCTCACCTCCACACCCCAAACACCCATCTCTGCTCACCTCCACACCTCAAACACCCCTCTCTGCTCACCTCCACACCCCAAACACCCCTCTCTGCTCACCTCCACACCCCATACACCCCTCTCTGCTCACCTCCACACCTCTCTCTGCTCACTTCCACACCCCAAACACCTCTCTCTGCTCACCTCCACACCCCAAACACCCCTCTTTGCTCACCTCCACACCCCAAACACCCCTCTCTGCTCACCTCCACACCCCTCTCGCTCACCTCCACACCCCAAACACCCCTCTCTGCTCTCCTCCACACCTCAAACACACCTCTCTGCTCACTTCCACACCTCAAACACCCCTCTCTGCTCACCTCCACTCCCCAAACACCTTTCTCTGCTCACCTCCACACCTCAAACACCCCTCTCTGCTCACCTCCACACCTCAAACACCCCTCTCTGCTCACCTCCACACCCCAAACACCTTTCTCTGCTCACCTCCACACCTCAAACACCCCTCTCTGCTCACCTCCACACCTCAAACGCCCCTCTCTGCCTACCTCCACACCCCAAACGCCCCTCTCTGCTCACCTCCACACCTCAAACACCCCTCTCTGCTCACCTCCACACCTTAAACACCCCTCTCTGCTCACCTCCACACCTCAAACACCCCTCTCTGCTCACCTCCACACCCCAAACGCCCCTCTCTGCTCACCTCCACACCTTAAACACCCCTCTCTGCTCACCTCCACACCCCAAACGCCCCTCTCTGCTCACCTCCACACCCCAAACGCCCCTCTCTGCTCACCTCCACACCTTAAACACCCCTCTCTGCTCACCTCCACACCTCAAACACCCCTCTCTGCTCACCTCCACACCTTAAACACCCCTCTCTGCTCACCTCCACACCCCAAACATCCCTCTCTGCTCACCTCCACACCCCTCTCATCTCACCTCCACATCCCAAACACCCCTCTCTGCTCACCTCCACACCTCAAACACCCCTCTCTGCACACCTCCACATCTCAAACACCCCTCTCTGCACACCTCCACATCCCAAACACCACTCTCTGCTCACCTCGACACCCCAAACCCCCCTCTCTGCTCACCTCCACATCCCAAACACCCCTCTCTGCTCACCTCGACACCACCCTATAGGGTCCCCCATTACCGGCTGGTATCTCTCACTCATTAACACAAATCCCTCTGCTAGCACTACACCCCCCTCCCCAAATTTCCACTCCTAGCACAAATCCCTTCAATCACCCCTTCTAGTACAAATCCTCCCAAACCCCCTCCCTCAGCACCAATTCCACCCAATCCTTCCCAAATACCATCTGCAACCCACTACACACACCCCAAACAAAATCCCCCCTCTAGCACAAATCCCTTCAACCATCCCTGCTGGCACACATCCCCCCCCAAATCCCTCTTCCTAACAGACATCCATTCTCCTAGTACCAATTCCTCCTCCAATTCCCCCCTTCTACTACAAATCCCCCCCAAATCCCCTCTGCTAGCACTAAACCCACCCCAAAAATGTTTCCCCCCTAACACAAATCCCCCAATCCCTCTACCTAACAGAAATTCACTCTCTCAGCAGAAATCTCCTCCCCCCAAATCCCCTCTGCTAGCAATAACCCCCCCAAAAAAATAAATTCTCCTCGCACAAATTCCTTCAATCACCCCTACTAGCACACATCCCCCCCCCCAATCTCTCTTCCTAACAAAGTCCACTCTCCTAGTATGTTTCATTTATCTTAGTCCCAAATCTTTTTTTTTAGGTTTGTTTTTTTAATTTTTCATTCTTTTAACTTTTATAAGTTCATTCCTTGACTTTTTTGTGTTGACAGGTTTTCCACCAATCTTATATCAGCTTCAAGGAGGGAGGAACAGCGGACAGCGCTGCGACTTCTGCCACATTAGACTTAGCCGCCCTTCAGGTCCCCCAGTTCAATGTTAACCGCCCGTTCATCATGATGTTGTACCACAAAGTCACCAAAACCATCCTCGGGATTGGCCGATTCTTGGACCCCAGGTGGTCAGGGAAGTAATCGGATGAAGCAGATATAAAGTGCTGAACAAAATGAAACCATCCTGCTGAGAATAAAGGGGATGTGCTGAACTATTTCTGTGTTGTTGTTTTCCCCCGGATTGCCTTTGTGTTAATGAGTGAGAGATACCAGCCGGTAATGGGGGACCCTATAGGGTGATGTGGGGGAGTCACAAACTGAGCTCTGATAGACATGTGCATTGGGAACCTTGTCATTGGTGTCAGTGGGAGGAATAGTGCCCCGTCATTGGTGTCAGTGGGAGGAATAGTGCCCCATCATTGGTATCAGTGGGAGGATTAGTGCCCCATTGTTTATGTCAGTGGGTGGAATAGAGCCCCATCATTGGTGTCAGTGGGAGGAATAGTGCCCCATCATTGGTGTCAGTGGGAGGAATAGTGCTCCATCATTGGTGTCAGTGGGAGGAATAGTGCCCCATCATTGGTATCAGTGGGAGGAATAGTGCCCCATCATTGGTATCAGTGGGAGGAATAGTGCCCCATCGTTGATGTCAGTGGGAGGAATAGTGCCCCATCATTGGTGTCAGTGGGAGGAATAGTGCCCCATCATTGGTGTCAGTGGGGGGAATAGTGCCCCATCATTGGTGTCAGTGGGAGGAATAGTGCCCCATCATTGGTGTCAGTGGGAGGAATAGTGCCCCATCATTGGTGTCAGTGGGAGGAATAGTGCCCCATCGTTGGTATCAGTGGGAGGAATAGTGCCCCATCATTGGTGTCAGTGGGAGGAATAGTGCCCCATCATTGGTGTCAGTGGGAGGAATAGTGCCCCATCATTGGTGTCAGTGGGAGGAATAGTTCCCCATCGTTGGTATCAGTGGGAGGAATAGTGCCCCATCATTGGTGTCAGTGGGAGGAATAGTGCCCCATCGTTGATGTCAGTGGGAGGAATAGTGCCCCATCATTGGTGTCAGTGGGAGGAATAGTGCCCCATCATTGGTGTCAGTGGGAGGAATAGTGCCCCATCATTGGTGTCAGTGGGAGGAATAGTGCCCCATCATTGGTGTCAGTGGGAGGAATAGTGCCCCATCGTTGGTGTCAGTGGGAGGAATAGTGCCCCATCATTGGTGTCAGTGGGAGGAATAGTGCCCCATCATTGGTGTCAGTGGGAGGAATAGTGCCTCTTCATTAGTGTCAGTGGAAGGAATAGTGCCCCATTGTTGGTATCAGTGAAAGGAATAGTGCCCCATTGTAATGGAAGCAGACCCCGATTGCACTAGGGTATTTCCGTTAGACTCCCACTTCCCTGTCCGAACACATTTCCACGGACACCACCGCTGACCCAACAGGATGAGACAGCACCAGACTTGTATTAAAACAGGAAATAGACTGCTTTATTTTAACATAGATACAAGATCTATACACAGGGCGGGGAAATACACACCCAGACAGGAAACACATCAGCAGGCAGTCCCATCGGGGGAAGGGCTGCTGGAAACACCCCCCACCAAGCCAGTACAAACACATATATCCCATAATAGAGTGAAATGAACGAGCGCAAATAAAGATGTATGCTTGAAAAAAGTATGTAAGATGATATAAAGCCGCTAGCATGAAAGGTATACCTCAGCACCTCTGTAGTAAATAAAAATCAAAACAATGCAGCGCTGAAATTAAAATTGTGAAAATACCCATATTCAGTGCATATTCATCACACTTGTCAGTTCATGGCATAAATATATATGAAGTCCTGTAATCAAAAAGGCACTAAATTGTGGAATTCACAAAGTTGTGGCAGACTCCTGGCTGTTCCGTGAGGCAATAGTACAATAATGCACTTACCAGAAGTACATACAAACTGAGCGTTGTATGTAAATATCCCACATGGACATCAGGATCTGGTCATCACAATGGCGTCATCTAGGGCTGCAGCAGACTCCCAGGGATGGTGTCACTCACTCATGGGGGTCATCACAGGCTCACCAGAAGGGTCCAACGCCGTCCAGATTCCTTAGACTCCTCCACCTTGGGTGGCTCAAAATAAAACGAGCCAGGGAGGCAAAATAATGCTAATAGTGTGATACTGTTTATTGAAGATCCAAAGTATAATTGCAAACTGCAAAACACTCACATGTGATACAGCAGAGAAGGCGATACAGACATAGCCTCACAAATCAATGATCCAGATGGGGTATAGCGTCAAATAGAGGGATTCCCCTGACATGTTTCGTGCGAACCTTTGATAACGTGCGGTGGAAATACCGGACCGGCCGCTCCAAAATCGCCTTATAAGACGCACTGACATTTCCCCCCCAGTTTTGGGGAAAGAAAAGTGCGTCTTATGCGGCGAAAAATACGGTAATACATAAGGGGGATATGATCACCATGTATAATACATAAGGGGGGATATGATCTCCATGTATAATACATAAGGGGGATATGATCTCCATGTATAATACATAAGGGGGGATATGATCTCCATGTATAATACATAAGGGGGGATATGATCTCCATGCATAATACATAAGGGGGGGTATGATCTCCATGTATAATACATAAGGGGGGATATGATCTCCATGCATAATACATAAGGGGGGGGTATGATCTCCATGTATAATAAATAAGGGGGGATATGATCTCCATGCATAATACATAAGGGGGGATATGATCTCCATGCATAATACATAAGGGGGGGTATGATCTCCATGTATAATAAATAAGGGGGGATATGATCTCCATGTATAATACATAAGGGGGGATATGATCTCCATGTATAATACATAAGGGGGGGATATGATCTCCATGTATAATACATAAGGGGGGATATGATCTCCATGTATAATACATAAGGGGGGGATATGATCTCCATGTATAATACATAAGGGGGATATGATCACCATGTATAATACATAAGGGGGGATATGATCTCCATGTATAATACATAAGGGGGGATATGATCTCCATGTATAATACATAAGGGGGGATATGATCTCCATGTATAATACATAAGGGGGGATATGATCTCCATGTATAATACATAAGGGGGGATATGATCTCCATGTATAATACATAAGGGGGGATATGATCTCCATGTATAATACATAAGAGGGGATATGATCTCCATGTATAATACATAAGAGGGGATATGATCTCCATTTATAATACATAAGGGGGGATATGATCACCGTGTATAATACATAAGGGGGATATGATCTCCATGTATAATACATAAGGGGGGATATGATCACCGTGTATAATACATAAGGGGGGATATAATCTCCATGCATAATACATAAGGGGGGGATATGATCTCCCTGTGTAATACATAAGGGGGGATATGATCTCCGTGTATAATACATAAGGGGGGATATGATCTCCATGTACAATATATAAGGGGGGGATATGATCTCCATGTATAATACATAAGGGGGGATATGATCTCCATGTATAATACATAAGGGGGGATATGATCTCCATGTATAATACATAAGGGGGGGATATGATCTCCATGTATAATACATAAGGGGGGATATGATCTCCATGTATAATACATAAGGGGGGGGATATGATCTCCATGTATAATACATAAGGGGGGGGATATGATCTCCATGTATAATACTTAGGGGGGTATATAATCTCAATGTATAATACATAAGGGGGGATATGATCTCCATGTATAATACATAAGGGGGGGATATGATCTCCATGTATAATACTTAGGGGGGGATATAATCTCCATGTATAATACATAAGGGGGGATATGATCTCCATGTATAATACATAAGAGGGATATGATCTTCAAGTATGATACATAAGGGGGGATATAATCTCCATGTGTAATACATAAGGGGGGATATGATCTCCATGTATAATACATAAGGGGGGATATGATCTCCATGTATAATACATAAGGGGGGATATGATCTCCATGTATAATACATAAGGGGGATATGATCTCCATGTATAATACATAAGGGGGGATATGATCTCCATGTATAATACATAAGGGGGATATGATCTCCATGTATAATACATAAGGGGGGATATGATCTCCATGTATAATACATAAGGGGGATATGATCTCCATGTATAATACATAAGGGGGGATATAATCTCCATGTATAATACATAAGGGGGGATATAATCTCCATGTGTAATACATAAGGGGGGATATAATCTCCATGTATAATACAAAATGGGGACCTTAGCTGGTGAGCCTATTCACTGGAGTTGACTGAGGGAAATGGCGGCCAAACCAGAAAGAATGACCATGGACCAGATAGGACCAGACCCCTGAAAGAGATATTTTCTTATGTTTCTGCTGTTCATCGAGGTCTCAGATATCCTAGCTGGGGGGCCTATTCACCAGTGTTGACTGAGGGACTTTATTTGGGGGATCTGGCCTGGAGGGTTCACAGAAGAAGTGTCTGTAAAATATTGGAAGGAGACATCCAATTATCCAAGGACCTTAGTGGGTACAGACCGCTGTCCCTGTGACTGTGTGCTGCTGCTATCCCTCTTGTGCTAGAGTCAGTTACTTAAAGGGGACATTATGTACTTTGTGTCTTAGTGTAGCTCAACCCAATATTTGCTGCTGCAAGGACTCTGCTCAGATTCTAAGGAGGAAGATTAGTGTCCTCAAGTTGCTTCCTAGAGCTGCTGGAGTATCCCACAGTTACCCTGAACCCATCCAATTTCACGTCCTGCAATAAAGCATCAGAAAAGCATATCCCCAGACTGATCATTGAGCCAAAAGAGTGGTTGTGACCGTGTGCTGGTTGTGCTGCATACAGGAAAATTAGTAGAAGTTTGGCAGGTTTGGAGAGGAGTTTGGTAACAGGTAGTTATCACTGGTAAGGAGGAACTGCATAGGTAGTTATTAATGCTGGAGAGCAAATTCACATGTTGCCACAAGTGGTGAAGAGGGGTTTCACAGATGGTCGTTTTTGGTGGAGCTGTGTTTCACAGATGGTCATCAATAATGGGGAAGGAATTCACAGCTGGTGGCCATTGTTGGAGAGGGGATTCAAAGTGGTCATCATCTGTGGAGAGGGGTTTCAATGTGGTCATCGTTGGTAGAAAGAGGATTCACAGATGGTCATTAATGATGGTGAGGGAATTCACAGGTGGTCATCAGTGATGTGAAGGGGATTCAAGGGATTCACAGTTGCTGATCAGTGGTGGAGAGGGGATTTAGAAATGGTCATAAATTATGGGGGGGAGGATTCCATGGTGATTATTACTTGTGGAAAGGAGATTCACGGATGATCATCAATGATGGGGAGGGGATTCCATTGTGGTCATTACTGGTGGAGAGGAAATTCACAAATGGTCATCAATGATGGGGATGGGATTCCTTGGTGGTCATCACTGGTGTAGAGGGGATTCACACGTGGTCACTACTGGTGGAAAGGGAATTCACAGGTGGTCATCACTGGTGGAGAACGTATTCAAAGATGGTCATCAATGATGGGCAGGAGATTCATAGGTGGTCATCACTAGTGTAGAGGGGATTCAAAGATGGTCATTAGTGGTGGAGAGGGGGATTCACAGATGGTCATCACTGGTGTAGAGGGCATTCACAGGTGGTCACCACTGGTGGAAAGTGGTTTTAAAGATGGTCATTGGGGAGGGGATTCAAGGTGACCATCATTGGTGGAGAGGGGATTCAAGGTGGTCATCAATGGTCGGGAGGGGATTCAAAGTGGTCATCATTTGTGGAGAGGGGTTTCAATGTGGTCATTATTGGTAGAGAGAGGATTCACAGATGGACATTAATGATGGTAAGGGAATTCACAGGTGGTCATCAGTGATGGGAGGGAGATTCTCAGATGGTCATCAGAATTGGGAAGGGGATTCAGGGGATTCACATGTGGCCATCAATAGTGGGGAGGGGATTCCATGGTGGTAATCACTGGTTGAAAGGAGATTCACGGATGATCATCAATGATGGGGAGGGGATTCCATTGTGGTCATTACTGGTGTAGAGGAGATTCACAGACGACAATCACTGGTGAAGAGGGGATTCACAGGTGGTCACCACAGGCACAATAGGAATTCACAGGTGGTCATCATTGGTGTAGAGCGGATTCAAAGATGCTCATCAATGATGGGCAGGGGATTCACAGATGGCCATCACTGATGGAGAGTGGATTCACAGATGGTCATCACTGGTGGAGAGGGAATTCACAAGTGGTCATTAATGATGGGAATGAGATTCTTGGATGGTCATCAATGATGGGAATGGGATTGGGGGGTTTCCCAGGTGGGGATCACTGGTGGAGGGGCATTCACAGATGGTCACAAATGATGGGGAGGGGATTCCATTGTGGACATTACTGGTGGAGAGGAGATTCAAAGATGGTCATCAATGATGGAGAGGAAATTCACAGGTGGTCATCATTGGTGGAGAGGAGTTTCAAAGGTGGTCATCAATAATAGGCAGGGGATTCACAGGTGGTCATTACTGGTGTAGAGGGGATTCACAGGTGGTTATGACTTGTGTAGAGGGGATTCACAGATGGCAATCACTGGTGTAGAGGGGATTCACAAACTGCCATCAATGATGCAGAGTGAATTCACAGGTGATAATCATTGATGGAGAGGGGATTCAAGGTGGTCATCAATAGTGGGGAGAGGATTCACAGATGGTCATCACTGGTGTAGAGGGGATTCACAGATGGTTATCACTGGTGGAGAGGGCATTCACAAATGGCCATCACTGGTGTAGAGGGGATTCACAGGTGATCATCATTGATGATTAGGGGATTCAAGGTGGTTATCAATAGTGTGGAGGGGATTCCATGGTTGTCATCACTGGTTAAAGGAGATTCACAGATGGTCATCGATGATGGGGAGGAGATCCAATTGTGATCATTACTGGTGGAGAGGAAATTCACAGATGGTTATCGATGATGGGGATGGGATTCCTTGGTGGTCGTCACTGGTGTAGAGGGGATTCACAGGTGGTCACCACTGGTGGAAAGGGAATTCACAGGTGGTCATCGTTGGTGGAGAGCGGATTCAAAGATGGTCATCAATGATGGCCAGGAGATTCATAGGTGGTCATCACTAGTGTAGAAAGGATTTACAGATGGTTATCATTGGTGGAGATGGGATTCACAGATGGTCATCACTGGTGGAGAGGGAATTCACAGGTGGTAATTAATAATGGGAAGGAGATTTCCCAGATGGTCATCAATGATGGGAAGGGGATTCGGGGTTCCCCAGGTGGTGATCACTGGTGAAGAGGGATTCACAGATGGGGATAAATGATGGGGAGGGGATTCCATTGTGGTCATCACTGGTGAAAAGGATAATCACAGATGGTCATCAATGATGGGGAGGGGCTTCCATTGTGGTCATTACTGGTGATGAGGAGATTCAAAGATGGCCATCAATGATGGAGAGGGAATTCACAGGTGGTCATCATTGGTGGAGAGGAGTTTAAAAGGTGGTCATCAATGACAGGCAGGGGATTCACAGGTGGTCATCACTGGTGTAGAGGGGATTCACAGATGGTCATCACTGGTGGAGAGGGGAGTCACAGATGGCCATCACTGGTGTAGAGGGGATTAAAAAACGGTCATCAATGATGGAGAGTGGATTCACAGGTGGTCGTCATTGGTGGAGAGGGAATTCACAGATGGTCATCATTGGTGGAGGGGGATTCACAGAGGGTCAGTGGGGATGGGATTCAAGGTGATCATCATTGGAAGAGAGGCGATTCACAGGTGGTCATCAATGATGAGGAGGAGATTTCCTGATGGAGAGGGGATTCACAGATGGTCATCACTGATGTAGAGGGAATTCACAGATGGTCATCACTGGTGTAGAAGGGATTCACAGGTGGTCAACACTGTTGGAAAGGGAATTCAGAGTTGGTCATCATTGGTGGAGAGCCAATTTAAAGATGGTTATCAATGATAGGCAGGGGATTCACAGGTGGTCATCACTGGTGGAGAGTGGATTCACAGGTTGTCATTACTAATGTAGAGGGAATTCACAGATGGTCATCACTGCTGTAGAGGGGATTCACAGATGGTCATCAGTGGTGTAATGTGGATTCATAGATTGTCATCGCTGATGTAGAGGGGATTCACAAATGGTCATGAGTAAAGGAGAGGAAATTCACAGGTGGTCATCATTGGTGGAAAGGGGATTCACAGATGGTCATCACTGGTGGAGAGTGTATTCACAGATGGTCATCATTGGTGGAGAGGGGATTCACAAATGGTTAGTGGGGATGGGATTCAAGGTGATCATCATTGGAAGAGAGGGGATTCACAAGTGTAGAGGAGATTCACAGATGGTTATGACTTGTGTAGAGGGGATTCACAGATGGCAATCACTGGTGTAGAGGGGATTCACAAACTGCCATCAATGATGCAGAGTGAATTCACAGGTGATAATCATTGGTGGAGAGGGGATTCAAGGTGGTCATCAATAGTGGGGAGAGGATTCACAGATAGTCATCCCTGGTGTAGAGGGGATTCACAGATGGCCTTCACTGGTGTAGAGGGGATTAACAAACTGCCATCAATGATGGAGAGTGGATTCACAGGTGTTCGTCATTGGTGGAGAGGGGATTCACAGATGGTCATCACTGGTGGAGAGGAGATTCACAGATGGTCAGTGGGATTGGGATTCAAGTTGGTCATCATTGGAAGAGAGGGGATTCACAGGTGGTCATCAATGATGGGGTGGTTATTCCCTGATGGAGAGTGGATTCACAGATGGTCATTACTGATGTAGAGGAAATTCACAGATGGTCATCACTGGTGTAGAAGGGATTCACAGGTGGTCAACACTGTTGGAAAATGAATTCACAGTTGGTCATCATTGGTGGAGAGCCGATTTAAAGATTGTCATCAATGACGGGCAAAGGATTCACAGGTGGTCATCACTGGTGGATAGTGGATTCACAGGTGGTCATTACTTATGTAGAGGGAATTCACAGATGGTCATTACTGCTGTAGAGGGGATTTACAGATGGTCATCACTGGTGTAGTGGGGATTCATAGATGGTCATCGCTAGTGTACAGGGGATTCACAAATGGTCATCAGTAAAGGAGAGGAAATTCACAGGTGGTCATCATTGGTGGAGAGGGGATTCACAGATGGTCATCATTGGTGGAGAGGGGATTCACAAATGGTCAGTGGGGATGGGATTCAAGGTGATCATCATTGGATGATAGGGGATTCACAGGTGGTCGTCAATAATGGGGAGGGGAATCACAGGTGGTCATCACTGATGGTGAGTGGATTCACAAATGGTCATCACTGGTGTAGAGGAAATTCACAGATGATCATCACTGCTGTAGAGGGGATTCACAGATGGTCATCACTGATGTAGAGAGGATTCACAGGTGGTCATAATTGGTGTAGAAGGGATTCACAGGTGGTCACCACTGGTGGAAAAAGAATTCACAGGTGGTTATCACTGGTGGAGAGGGTATTCAAAGATGGTCATCAACGATGGGCAGGGGATTCATAGGTGGTCATGACTAGTGTAGAGGGGAATCACAGGTGGTCAGCACTAATGGAGAGTGGATTCACAGATGGTCAACAATGATGGAGAGGAAATTCACAGGTGGTAATCATTGGTGGAGAAGGGATTCACAGATGGTCATCACTGGTGGAGAGGGGATTCACAGATTGTCATCAATTATAGAGAAGGAATTCATGTATGGTCATTATTGGTGGGGAGGGGTTTTAAAGGTGGTCTTCATTGTTGAGTAGGGGAGTCACAGGTGTTCTTCATTGACGAGGAGGGAACTAACAGGTGGTCATTATTAGTGAGAGGGTATGTGGTCAAATGTTGTGTGAAAAGGAGTCCCAGGTGTTCTTTATCCAAGTGAGAAGATTGTGAATACTAATCAGTTCATGAGGGATAATAATATATAAATAGATATAATAATAAAACTTCTATTTGGGAAGGAAAAAACCCCTGAATCTGTCATGACAGGTTTCCTTTACAGTGGACTGACACCCTCACAGTTAAATGCAGAGAACCCCCCACCCCCACCCCCACCCCCAACACACACTGTTTTTCACAATATTTAACACCATCCAGAGTTTCGGTCACTTTTTTGGGTCAGGTCATTAAGACCTCGTAGTGTGTCTGATTAGCAAACTTTTTCATGGTCAATTTAAATGCCAAATTCATATATGATAGATAGGTAGATGATAGATAGATAGATAGATAGATAGATAGATAGATAGATAGATAATAGATAGATAGATAGATAGATAATAGATAGATAGATAATAGATATAGATAATAGATAGATAGATAGATAGATAGATAGATAGATAATAGATAGATAGATAGATAGATAATAGATAGATAATAGATAGATAGATAGATAGATAGATAATAGATAGATAGATAGATAATAGATAATAGATAGATAATAGATAGATAGATAGATAGATAGATAATAGATAGATAGATATAATTTCCAATGACATGAATGCACATGGTGTCCATGTACTGGATGGAGACCCTGAGCAGAAGGAAATTTTACTTTTATTTAAAAAAAAGCTGCTCCAGAGCCTGCAAAAGGACCTTGTGATTCGTTGCATCAAGGGGAGGGACCATGACTGGTTGGCTACTCTCCTTGATCCACTTTACAGGAGTAAAGTCACAGAACTTATCCTGCTCTGGCAAAGGGAACAAAGGAGGAAACATCTAGAGGATGTATTGTAGAGGAACCTGTGTAACGCCTTTCCAGAGGCTGGCAGGTTAATGTCTCATGGACAAGATGTTACTGAGCCTCCTGGAGGTGAAAGGAAGAGCAATGAGAAAGGAGACAACCTGAGGGATGTCTTTAAAACATTTTTCAGTCCTCAGCTCCCAGCAGGGCCCGATTAAGAGTATTATGGGCCTGGGGAATCCATAATGGCATGTTCCCATGCTAGGGAGGACTCCGACCAGGATCCTAACTGACTAAAGTGTTTTGAGAGCTCATAAGGGGGGATATGATCTCCATGTATAATACATAAGGGGGGATATGATCTCCATGTATAATACATAAGGGGGGATATGATCTCTATGTATAATACATAAGGGGGGATATGATCACCATGTATAATACATAAGGGGGATATGATCTCCATGTATAATACATAAGGGGGGATATGATCTCCATGTATAATACATAAGGGGGGATATGATCTCCATGTATAATACATAAGGGGAGGTATGATCTCCATGTATAATACATAAGGGGGGATATGATCACCATGTATAATACATAAGTGGGGATATGATCTCCATGTATAATACATAAGGGGGGATATGATCTCCATGTATAATACATAAGGGGGGATATGATCTCCATGTATAATACATAAGGGGGGGTATGATCTCCATGCATAATACATAAGGGGGATATGATCTCCATGTATAACACATAAGGGGGGATATGATCTCCATGTATAATACATAACGGGGGAAATGATCACCTAGTATAATACATAAGGGGGGGATATGATCTCCATGTATAATCCATAATGGGGGATATGATCTCCATGTATAATACATAAGGGGGGATATAATCTCCATGTTTAATCCATAGGGGGGATATGATCTCCATGGATAATACTTAAGGGGGGATATTAACTCCATGTATAATACATAAGGGGGATATGATCTCCATGTATAATACATAAGGGGGGATATGATCTCCATGTATAATACATAAAGGGGGATATGATCTCCATGTATAATACATAAGGGGGGATATGATCTCCATGTATAATACATAAGGGGGGATATGATCACCATGTATAATATATAAGGGGGGATATGATCTCCATGTATAATACATAAGGGAGGGATATGATATCCATGTATAATACATAAGGGGGATATGATCTCCATGTATAATACATAAGGGAGGATATGATCTCCATGTATAATACATAAGGGGGGATATGATATCCATGTATAATACATAAGGGGGGATATGATCTCCATATATAATCCATAAGGGGGGATATGATCACCATGTACAATATATAAGGGGGATATGATCACCATGTATAATACATAACGGGGGATATGATCACCATGTATAATACATAAGGGGGGATATGATCACCATGTATAATCCATAATGGGGGATATGATCTCCATGTATAATACATAAGGGGGATATGATCTCCATTTATAATACATAAGGGGGGATATGATCTCCATGTATAATACATAAGGGGGATATGATCACCATGTATAATACATAAGGGGGATATGATCTCCATTTATAACACATAAGGGGGGATACAATCTCCATGTATAACACATAAGGGGGGGATATGATCTCCATGTATAATACATAAAGGGGGGATATGATCACCATGTATAATCCATAATGGGGGATATGATCTCCATGTATAAAACATAAGGGGGGATATGATCTCCATGTATAATACATAAGGGGGGATATGATCTCCATGTATAATACATAAGGGGGGATATGATCTCCATGTATTATCCATAATGGGAGATATGATCTCCATGTATAATACATAAGGGGGGATGTGATCTCCATGTATAATACATAAGGGGGGATATGATCTCCATGTATAATACATAAGGGGGATATGATCACCATGTATAATACATAAGGGGGATATGATCTCCATGTATTATCCATAATGGGAGATATGATTTCCCTGTATAATACATAAGGGGGATGTGATCTCCATGTATAATACATAAGGGGGGATATGATCTCCATGTATAATACATAAGGGGGATATGATCTCCATGTATAATACAAAAGGGGGATATGATCTCAACGTATAATATATAAGGGGGGGTATGATCTCCATGTATAATACATAAGGGGGGATATGACCTCCATGTATAATAAATAAGGGGGATATGATCTCCATATATAATACATAAGGGGGGATATGATCTCCATGTATAATACATAAGGGGGGATATGATCTTGGTATGAAAATACATAAGCGGGATATGATCTCCATGTTTAATCCATAAGGGGGATATGATCTCCATGTATAATACTTAAGGGGGGATACTATCTCCATGTATAATACATAAGGGGGGATATGATCTCCATTAATAATGCATAAGGGAGGATATGATATCCATGTATAATACATAAGGGGGGATATGATCTCCATGTCCAAAACTTAAGGGGAGATATGATCTCCATGTATAATACATAAGGGGTGATATGATCTCCATGTATAATACATAAGGGGGGATATCATCTCCATGTATATTACATAAGGGGGGATATCATCTCCATGTTTAATCCATAAGGGATATATGATCTTCATGTATAAAACTTAAGGGGGGATATGATCTCCAAGTATAAATATATAAAAGGGATATGATCTCCATGTAGAATACATAAGGAGGGGGGTGTATTATATACATGTATAATACATAAGGGGGGATATGATCACCATGTATAATACATAAAGGGGGATATTATCTCCATGTATAATACATAAGGGCGAATATGATCTCCATGTATAATACATAAGGGGGAATATGATCTCCATGTATAATACATAAGGGGGTATATGATCTCCATGTATAATACATAAGGGGGGATATGATCTCCATGTATAATACATAAGGGGGTATATGATCTCCATGTATAATACATAAGGGGGATATGATCTCCATGTATAATACATAAGGGGGGATATGATCTCCATGTATAATACATAAGGGGGTTATGATCTCCATGTATAATACATAAGGGGGGATATGGTCTCCATGTATAATACATAAGGGGGGATATGATCACCATGTATAATACATAAGGGGGGATATGATCTCCATGTATAATACACAAAGAGGGATATGATTTCCATGTATAATACACAAAGGGGGATATGATCTCCATGTATAATACATAAGGGGGGATATGATCTCCATGTATAATACATAAGGGGGGGTATGATCTCCATGTATAATACATAAGGGGGGGTATGATCTCCATATATAATACATAAGGGGGGATATGATCTCCATGTGTAATACATAAGGGGGGGATATGATATCCATGTATAATACATAAGGGGGGATATGATCTTCATGTATAATACATAAGGGGGGGTATGATCTCCATGTATAATACATAAGGGGGATATGATCTCCATGTATAATACATAAGGGGGGGATATGATCTCCATGTATAATACATAAGGGGGGGATATGATCTCCATGTATAATAAATAAGGGGGGATATGATCTCCATGTATAATAAATAAGGGGGGATATGATCTCCATGTATAATACATAAGGGGGATATGATCTCCATGTATAATACATAAGGGGGGATATGATCTCCATGTATAATACATAAGGGGGGGATATGATCTCCATGTATAATACATAAGGGGGATATGATCTCCATGTATAATACATAAGGGGGGATATGATCTCCACGTATAATACATAAGGGGGGATATGATCTCCATGTATAATACATAAGGGGGAATATGATCTCCATGTATAATACATAAGGGGGGATATGATCTCCATGTATAATACATAAGGGGGGATATGATCTCCATGTATAATACATAAGGGGGGATATGATCTTCATGTATAATACATAAGGGGGGATATGATCTCCATGTATAATACATAAGGGGAGGGATATGATCTCCATGTATAATACATAAGGGGGGATATGATCTCCATGTTTAATCCATAAGGGGGATATGATCTCCATGTATAATACATAAGGGGGGATATTATCTCCATGTATAATACATAAGGGGGATATGATCTCCATGTATAATACATAAGGGGGGATATGATCTCCATGTATAATACATAAGGGGGGGGGTATGATCTCTATGTATAATACATAAGGGGGGATATGATCTCCATGTATAATACATAAGGGGGGATATGATCTCCATGTATAATACATAAGGGGGGGTATGATCTCCATGTATAATACATAAGGGGGATATGATCTCCATGTATAATACATAAGGGGGGATATGATCTCCATGTATAATACATAAGGGGGGATATGATCTCCATGTATAATACATAAGGGGGGGGGTATGATCTCTATGTATAATACATAAGGGGGGATATGATATCCATGTATAATACATAAGGGGGGGTATGATCTCCATGTATAATACATAAGGGGGGATATGATCTCCATGTATAATACATAAGGGGGGATATGATCTCCATGTATAATACATAAGGGGGGATATGATCTCCATGTATAATACATAAGGGGGGATATGATCTCCATGTATAATACATAAGGGGGGATATGATCTCCATGTATAATACATAAGGGGGGATATGATCTCCATGTATAATACATAAGGGGGGATATGATCTCCATGTATAATACATAAGGGGGGATATGATCTCCATGTATAATACATAAGGGGGGGATATGATCTCCATGTGTAATACATAAGGGGGATATGATCTCCATGTATAATACATAAGAGGGGATATGATCTCCATGTATAATACATAAGGGGGGGATATGATCTCCATGTATAATACATCAGTGGTTCATATAGTGAACTCGGTGTAGTTATTCCCCCTGAGGTCATCACAGAGGACAAGGGGGCGCTCTTTACATCTGGAGGAAAAGAGATTTAATCTCCAAACACAGAAAGGTTTCTTCACAGCAAGAGCTGTGAGAATGTGGAATAGACTCCCTCCAGAGTTGGTTGTGGCCAGCTCAGTGGATTGCTGTAGGAAAGTCCTGGATCCTTTCTTGGATACACAGAATATTACTAGATATAACATTTATAGGGAAAGTTGATCCAGGGAATATCCGATTGCCTCTCGGGGATCAGGAAGGAATGTTTTCCCTGCAGGAGCAAATTGGATCGTGCTTTGCTGGGTTTTTGCCTTCCTCTGGATCAGCTGTGGGTATATGATTATAACTTTTTTTTTTTTGAATAGTTGAGCTGGATGGACTTTTGTCTTTTTTCAGCCAGACTAACTATGTAACTATCATATGAAGTGGTAGTAAACGCGTTAAAAAACAATCAAGTTTCCTGCTGCAAGGTAATATTATAATGTGGTCGGGTGCATTACATACTAGTACATTCTGAAGGACGTAGCATAGAGAGATGCCCTCCAGCGGCACGCCGTCTCCGGTGCAGAAAGGTTCCATTTTCACCCGGATTTCCATCCGTGTTTGCTGATTGCGGCTGCTTGAATGGCTGAGCAGCTGATGACATCACTTCCGTGGGAGTTTCAGCCACGGCACACAGCTTTGGAGGAATGACACGGGTATGCCGTACCTTCAGAGCGCATGCTCCAGGGATGTCACCGGTTTCTGCTCCGCAGAATGTCTCCTATACAGCGAACCTTTAGGAGATATTGGTTTTACCTACATGTGTGAGGATTGTGAATGATCATTGTTCATGAGGGGTCACAGGGGCTCACCAGTCCTGTCCCATAAAGAAAATGGTATTTAGAATGGAGAAAACCTTCCCTGACAGGTTCTTTTACAGCGGACTGACACCATTATATATTTATTTCATGTGATTATATAGCGCTGTCAATTTACGCAGAGCTTTACATATATATTGTACATTCCCATCAGTCCCCGCCCCCGAGGAGCGTACAATCTAAGGTCCCTAACTCACATTCATACATACTAGGGCCAATTTAGACGGGAGCCAATTAACCTCCCAGCATGTCTCTGGGATGTGGGAAGAAACCGGAGTACCCGGAGGAAACTCACGCAGGCACAGGGAGAACATGCATAAACAAATGGTAAAATGTTACAATTAATTTCCATTTCTGAGCTCAGGGCATAACATTACTGCATTGATATATAGCATTCTTACACTGATACATTGTATATTGGGAAGTTACTGGCCAGTGCAGAGTTCCCCTCATCAGTTGTTCGCTCTTTTGTGCAATGTTTAACTCCATCCAGAATTTCGTCATATTTGTTGGGTCGGGTCATTGTGACCTCGCAGTGGATCTGATTAGCAAACCTTTTCATGAGCAATATAAGTGTCAGACTCTCGGAGATTTGTGCCGTTCAGAGGACAGGTGAGCGCACTTATAACGGTAGGTTGTACTTCATTCTACATAGATTAACAGATAGATAGATAGATAGATAATAGATAGATAGATAGATAGATAGATAGATAGATAGATAGATAATAGATAGATAGATAATAGATAGATAGATAGATAGATAATAGATAGATAGATAGATAGATAGATAATAGATAGATAGATAATAGATAGATAGATAGATAGATAGATAGATAGATAGATAGATAGATAGATAGATAATAGATAGGTAGATAATAGATAGATAGATAGATAGATAGATAGATAGATAGATGATAGATAGATAGATAGATAGATAGATAGATAATAGATAGATAGATAGATAGATAGATAGATAATAGATAGATAGATAATAGATAGATAATAGATAGATAGATAGATAATAGATAGATAGATAGATAGATAGATAGATAGATAGATAGATAGATAGATAGATAGATAGATAGATAATAGATAATAGATAGATAGATAGATAGATAGATAGATAGATAGATAATAGATAGATAGATAATAGATAGATAATAGATAGATAGATAGATAGATAGATAGATAGATAATAGATAGATAGATAGATAATAGATAGATAGATAGATAATAGATAGATAATAGATAGATAATAGATATATAGTGTCACCTATCAGTGCCCATCAGTAACACAAATCAGCGCAGCCTTATCAGTGCCTCCTCACTTGTCCCATCAGTGCCTATAAATGGTACCTCAGCTTTGCAGCCTCATCAGTGCCCATCAGTGTCACCTCATCAGTGCCCATCAGTGTCACCTCATCAGTTCCCATCAGTGCCACATATCAGTGCTCATCAGTGCAGCCTCATCAATGAACATCAGTGAAGAAGAAAAATTACTTATTTGCAACATTTTTGCAACAGAAACTAAGAAAAACTTTTTTTTTCTTTTGTTTCTTTTTTTAGCAAAAAAATAAAAAAAAGCCCCGAGGTGATTAAATACCACCAAAAGAAAGCTTTATCCGTCTCAAAAAATGCTAAAAATGTAGTTTGGGTACGTTGTTGCACGACCGTGCAATTGTCATTCAAAGTGCGACAGCTGAAAGCTGAAAATTGGGCTGGAAGTGCCCCCTTGAAGTGGTTAAAGGTTTACTGACCTGTGGACTGATTTATTTGACCAGAAATCTCTGAGGATGGGAAATAGACTTTTCCAAAGCATAGGATAGGAAAGAAAAATGTTTCCGAGGTCCCCGGGAGCCCCTATCAGTCTACATTGCCCAGGCTATCAGCAGCAAGAATGCATCTTTCAGCCTGGGCCTTGCACCCCTTGAGATGGTCGGTGGTGGACCTTTTCATGACAAGAGATATGCAGGATAACTGGCATAAGATCCAAAATGTTCTGGTACTGACTCTAAAAAAACCTTTATTTTTACACAGGTGTGAAAGACGTGAAAGAAAGATGAAGATTCTTCTTCTCCTCCAGTTGTTCGTCTCGTTGGTCCTTGCGAAACCACATGGAGATTACGGCCAAAACTCTAAAGGGGATCATTCAGAGATATCTGAAGCAGAAATTGACTTTGCTTTGAATCTTTATAGAAAGATAGGGCCACTTTCAGAAAGGCCCCCACTAAACATATTCATTTCACCGGTCAGCATCTACACCACCCTCTCCATTCTGGCCCTCGGCGCCCGATCAGAAACTCGCAAGTATATTCTTCAAGGCATGGGCCTGGATGACACCAAGACAGACAAGGAGCTGCATGACAGCTATAGCAAGTTCCTTGAAGCCATAAGCCAGGACAGCAAAGACGTAGAATTCCAGCTTTATAATCAGATCTTCATAGAAGAGTCAGTCCATATGTTACCATCATACACACGTAGTGTGACTAAGTACTACAACGCCTCCATTCACACCTTCAGAAACAATGACCCTCAGAATGCTGAGAAGACAATCAACAGGATTGTGAGCGATAAAACAGACCATAAGATCCAGAACATAACCGTCAACTTGGAAAAGAAACCATCGATGTTTGTCGTAGATTATTCAGTCTTTATAGGTAAGTCCATTTTACTGTTGACTACGGAAAGTAGATTTTGGAACCACAGAGGTTATGAAACTACAGATACAACCCACATGGAAGAAAAATATATTTTATATATATATTTTAACTATATTTAAAAAATATTCTTCCCAAAATTTTGGCCATATTCAATATATTTAAAAATATATTTCAATATATATATATATATATATATATATATATATATATATATTGTAACGGAACCGGACCGACTGCACTAGGGTATTTCCGGTAGACTCCCGCTTCCCTGTCTGAACACCGCCCACTGACACCACCGATGACTATACAGGAAATAGACTGCTTTATTTTAACACAGACACAAGACATATACATTCAAGGGAACAACCCCCCCTCCCTGTATATGGCACAGATCTACGGACACCACCGCTGACTATACAGGAAATAGTATGTGACCACACTTAGTATATTATTCAAACAAATCAAAGTAAAATCTCCATATAAACCGGTAGAATCCATGCAATGTGTAAAAAAAAATGTGCAAACAAATGTGATCTTGTTCCACAACCGTGCCACTCTTCACCTCCTAAGGCTAAATTGCCTCCTCACCTCCTTATACTGACCCCTAAGGGCCACACCGCTTTCAGGATCACTCAGGATCCTTATCCCTGGTATCAGGTACTTCTCCCGACGTTGTAGATCACTTTAGGGTACATCCGTTACCACAGATCAGAAGCCTCTAGGGAATAATTGCTCACCAGCCCAGTGAGCACAAAAGACTCCTCTAAGTGTAGTATTAAAGCCAACAACACTTTAATGGTGTTATTCAAATAAACATAGCCACTCACATATGTCCATCCTCATCCCTGGCCAGTATGCGGGTGTGCTGCATGTAATCCGAAGGACTTCCTGGGTATACCAAGATGGCGGCTGGCACCGGACGTGCGTCACCGCGTACTGGAAGTGTACGTGCTAGTGTGCCTACGCGTTACGTCACTATCACTCGTAACTTCCTCTGGGCATTACCCTAGACATATCGTTCCTCCCTTAAGTAACGGACATCCTCTTGCTGCTAATTCACGGCCCGCCCCCTATTCACTGTCACGGAGCGGCCATTTTCCTGAAGCCCATCTCCATATAGAAAATGAAGACACCTCTTACAATCCAAGGGATAATACAGACGCCCTGCATTCTTTCCATCCCTAACATTAACACCCAGATCTTTTCATTCATAGTTTATTTTATTAAATGAAATTAAAAACATAGATTTTAAGCTCCACGATACATATACCCCAGGAATCTATATTCCAATACCTCCTAATGGACAGACACTTTTTTAATTTTTTAACTATTTTGTTTTACTAGTTTTTTATTAAAGTTTTTTTAGTAAAAATTAATTTTTTATATCAGTATTAGAGATGAGCGAATCGAAGTAGGCGAAGTGGAATTCGAGTCGAATATTGGAAAAATTTTGATTCGCGCCGAATCCGAAAAATAGCCTACTTCGGACGCACAAATCAAAATTTTTCCTAAAATGGCGGCGGACATGTGCGGCGACGGAGCGGGGATGTCTGGGAAGGCGCGCAGACAAGGCGCGCTGACCCATAATGCATTCCTTAATGACATGTGATCGCATCAGCCAATCAGCAGCCAGCCAGCCAGCACTGTGTAATGGTCGAGCTATAAATAGCGGCCATTTTTGAATTCTTCATTTGCCTCCAGTCATTCAAGAGAGGCAGACCGCTCTGTATTAGGGACAGAGTTAGGGCCACAGAAACGTTACTTGGGGACAGAGAAACGTTACTTAGGGACAGAGAAGCATTACTCAGGGACACAGAATTGTTAATGAGGGCCACAGAATCGTTACTTAGGGCCAAAGAAACGCTAGTTAGGGCCACAGAATTGTTACTCAGGGACAGACAGAATTGTTACTGAGTGCCAGAGAATTGTTACTTAGGGCCACAGAAACGTTAGTTAGGGCCACAGAATTGTTACTCAAGGACAGACACAGAATTGTTACTGAGGGCCACAGAACTGTTACTTAGGTCCACAGAAACGTTATTAGGGCCACAGAATTGTTACTCAGGGACAGACAGAATTGTTACTGAGTGCCAGAGAATTGTTACTTAGGGCCACAGAATTGTTACTCAGGGACAGACACAGAATTGTTACTGAGGGCCACAGAACTGTTACTTAGGGCCACAGAAACGTTATTAGGGCCACAGAATTGTTACTCAGGGACAGACAGAATTGTTACTGAGTGCCAGAGAATTGTTACTTAGCGCAACAGAAACGTTAGGGCCACAGAATTGTTACACAGGGACAGACACAGAATTGTTACTGAGGGCCAGAGAATTGTTACTTAGGGCCACAGAAACATTAGGGCCACAGAATTGTTACTCAGGGACAGACACAGAATTGTTACTGAGGGCCACAGAACTGTTACTTAAGACCACAGAAACGTTATTAGGGCCAAGGAATTGTTACTCAGGGACAGACAGAATTGTTACTGAGTGCCAGAGAATTGTTATTTAGGGCCACAGAAACATTATTAGGGCCACAGAATTGTTACTCAGGGACAGACAGAATTGTTACTGAGTGCCAGAGAATTGTTACTTAGGGCCACAGAATTGTTACTCAGGGACAGACACAGAATTGTTACTGAGGGCCACAGAACTGTTACTTAGGGCCACAGAAACGTTATTAGGGCCACAGAATTGTTACTCAGGGACAGACAGAATTGTTACTGAGTGCCAGAGAATTGTTACTTAGGGCCACAGAAACGTTAGGGCCACAGAATTGTTACTCAGGGACAGACACAGAATTGTTACTGAGGGCCACAGAACTGTTACTTAGGGCCACAGAAACGTTATTAGGGCCACAGAATTGTTACTCAGGGACAGACAGAATTGTTACTGAGTGCCAGAGAATTGTTACTTAGGGCCACAGAAACGTTAGGGCCACAGAATTGTTACTCAGGGACAGACACAGAATTGTTACTGAGGGCCAGAGAATTGTTACTTAGGGCCACAGAAACATTAGGGCCACAGAATTATTACTCAGGGACAGACACAGAATTGTTACTGAGGGCCACAGAACTGTTACTTAGGGCCACAGAAACGTTATTAGGGCCACAGAATTGTTACTCAGGGACAGACAGAATTGTTACTGAGTGCCAGAGAATTGTTACTTAGGGCCACAGAATTGTTACTCAGGGACAGACACAGAATTGTTACTGAGGGCCACAGAACTGTTACTTAGGGCCACAGAAACGTTATTAGGGCCACAGAATTGTTACTCAGGGACAGACAGAATTGTTACTGAGTGCCAGAGAATTGTTACTTAGGGCTACAGAAACGTTAGGGCCACAGAATTGTTACTCAGGGACAGACACAGAATTGTTACTGAGGGCCACAGAGCTGTTACTTAGGGCCACAGAAACGTTATTAGGGCCACAGAATTGTTACTCAGGGACAGACAGAATTGTTACTGAGTGCCAGAGAATTGTTACTTAGGGCCACAGAAACGTTAGGGCCACAGAATTGTTACTCAGGGACAGACACAGAATTGTTACTGAGGGCCACAGAACTGTTACTTAGGGCCACAGAAACGTTAGTTAGGGCCACAGAATTGTTACTCAGGGACAGACACAGAATTGTTACTGAGGGCCACAGAACTGTTACTTAGGGCCACAGAAACGTTATTAGGGCCACAGAATTGTTACTCAGGGACAGACAGAATTGTTACTGAGTGCCAGAGAATTGTTACTTAGGGACACAGAAATGTTAGTTAGGGGCACAGAATTGTTACTCAGTGACAGACACAGAATTGTTACTGGGGGCCACAGAACTGTTACTTAGGGCCACAGAAACGTTAGTTAGGGCCACAGAACTGTTACTCAGGGACAGACAGAATTGTTACTGAGTGCCAGAGAATTGTTACTTAGGGCCACAGAATTGTTACTCAGGGACAGACACAGAATTGTTACTGAGGGCCACAGAACTGTTACTTAGGGCCACAGAAACGTTACTCAGGGACACAGAATTGTTACTGAGGGCCACAGAACCGTTACTTAGGGCCACAGAATTGTTACTCAGGGACAGACACATAATTGTTACTCAGGGACACAGAATTGTTACTGAGGGCCACAGAACCGTTACTTAGGGCCACATAAACGTTAATCAGGGACACAGAATTGTTACTGAGGGCCACAGAACCGTTACTTAGGGCCACAGAATTGTTACTCAGGGACAGACACAGAATTGTTACTGAGGGACACAGAATTGTTACTGAGGGCCACAGAACCGTTACTTAGGGCCACATAAACATTAATCAGGGACACAGAATTGTTACTGAGGGCCACAGAACCGTTACTTAGGGCCACATAAACGTTAATCAGGGACACAGAATTGTTACTGAGGGCCACAGAACCGTTACTTAGGGCCACAGAATTGTTACTCAGGGACAGACACAGAATTGTTTCTTGAGGGACACAGAATTGTTACTGAGGGCCACAGAACCGTTACTTAGGGCCACATAATTGTTACTCAGGGACACAGGATTGTTACTGAGGGCCACAGAACAGTTACTTAGGGCCACAGAATTGTTACTCGGACAGACACAGAACCGTTACTCAGGGACACAGAATTGTTACTGAGGGCCACAGAACCGTTACTTAGGGCCACATAAACGTTAATCAGGGACACAGAAATTGTTACTGAGGGCCACAGAACCGTTACTTAGGGCCACAGAATTGTTACTCAGGGACAGACACAGAATTGTTACTGAGGGACACAGAATTGTTACTGAGGGCCACAGAACCGTTACTTAGGGCCACATAAACGTTAATCAGGGACACAGAATTGTTACTGAGGGCCACAGAACCGTTACTTAGGGCCACAGAATTGTTACTCAGGGACACAGAATTGTTACTGAGGGCCACAGAACCGTTACTTAGGGCCACAGAATTGTTACTCAGGGACACAGAATTGTTACTGAGGGCAACAGAACCGTTATTTAGGGCCACATAAACGTTAATCAGGGACACAGAATTGTTACTGAGGGCCACAGAACCATTACTTAGGGCCACAGAATTGTTACTCAGGGACAGACACAGAATTGTTTCTTGAGGGACACAGAATTGTTACTGAGGGCCACAGAACCGTTACTTAGTGCCACAGAAACGTTAATCAGGGACACAGAAATGTTACTGAGGGCCACAGAACCGTTACTTAGGGCCACATAAATGTTAATCAGGGACAGACACAGAATTGTTACTGAGGGACACAGAATTGTTACTGAGGGCCACAGAACCGTTACTTAGGGCCACAAAATTGTTACTCAGGGACAGACACAGAATTGTTACTCAGGGACACAGAATTGTTACTCAGGGACACAGAATCGTTGAATTAAAGAGTATGTCAGACAACATGCAGAGGAGTGGCAGAGGAGGCAATGTTTTAGGAGCGAGCAGACGTGGCAGCAGAGGAAGGGGTCGAGGCAGCACTATTCGCAGCCAGAGGCCAGTGCTCCCGGTGTCATCCAGCGGTCGTGTCTCCACCGACAACCCTGCCGTCATCGATTGGTTGGCTCGGTCGTCTTCCTCTTCCCAGGTCACCTCTGACACCTACAGCCAACGGTCGGTGGGTACGTCAGACACAACCGTTAGTTGGCATGGCCCGTGAGCAAGCCCACTGAAATCACGTGTCCTCTACCTGCCCCTGTCCTTTGCTGTTCCCTCACCAAGCGAAGTATCGCATGCTGTGGGCTCAGCCCCACTCTACAGTGAGGAAGAGCTAACAGAGGGCGGTCAGGAACGGGGGGAGACATCCGCCTTTTCAGCAGCCAGGCGAACAAGTACTGGCGAGGGGAGTGGCTCGGTAGCCGGTCTAGAGACAGGTCTGTCTCCTGACCCAGACGCAGGCGAGGGGGCTAGTAGTGAGGCGGAGACCCTACTTGATGATGAGGAGGTTGATCGCACTTGGCAGCCTCGTCGTCATCAGGTAATTTCTTCCGCATCATCAGGAGAAGAGGGTGCCAGCTTGGCAGCGAGCGAAACAGTCGGTGGGTTGCCCAGGAGGCAGCAGGGTCGCAGCAGTGTCAGTGGAGCCAAACGGCCACGGAGTACAGCAGCAGCTCCACTGCAGCCTACCACCACGGCCAGTAGTGGTGCCGGTGCACACGGAGGAAGTAGCAGTCAGCCAGTGAGGAGTAGCGGGGGCAAAGTTTCCTACTCGGTGGTGTGGCAATTTTTCCTCAAGCCGCCCGAGGAAGTAAACGTAGCCGTATGTCGACTATGTGGCCAGAAATGTAAGCGTGGCCAGGGGGCCCATGTTGGGACTACAGCGTTGCGTCAGCATATGCAGCGTCACCATTCGGTGGCCTGGGAAAACCGTGATAAAGATACGGCGGTTCTGCCTGCCCCAGCCCCCGCTCCATCACCCGCTCCGTTACTTGCTCCGTCACCCGACGTCGTCAATCGCCCTCTATCAGCCAGTCAAGGCTCCAACACCTCTGCTAAGGAGAGTTGTCGCTCGTTGGCATCTTCCGCTCGTTCAGATGCTCCTTCTCCTGCTACTCCTCTTCTCGGATTCCGTCAGCAGTCTTTCTTGGAATCCGTTTCCAAGAGACAACAGTTTGCGAGCACGCACCCGACGGTGCAAAAGCTGAACGTCCTCCTGTCCAAGTTGCTGGTGCTGCAGTCCCTCCCTTTCCAACTGGTGGACTCAGCACCTTTCCGAGAAATGATGGCTTGTGCCGCGCCGCGGTGGAGAGTGCCAAGCCGTCATTTCTTCACCAAAAAGGCAGTGCCAGCCCTGCATTCACATGTAGAAGAGATGGTGGGCCAGTCTTTGAGCATGTCGGTCTCTGGCAAAGTGCACGGCAGCGCCGACGTGTGGAGCTGTAACTACGGTCAGGGACAGTACATGTCATTTACGGCCCACTGGGTGAACGTGGTGCCGGCACAGCCGCACCAGCAACTTGGACAGGTCACGACGCTTTTGCCTCCACGTTTGCACGTCCTTGGTCCAGCAAACATGTCCGCCTCTACCACCTCTTCTTCCGCCGTGTCCTCAGCCGCCACCCCCGTGCCAAGTCCCATTACCCGACCGGCATATCACATGTGCAGGGCGCAACGGTGTCACGCTGTGCTGCACCTGGTATGCCTTGGCGAACGTAGTCACACAGGGGAGGAACTTCTGAGTGTAATGAACAGAGAAATCGACAGATGGCTGTCTCCGCGCAAACTGAAAATCGGAACCATGTTGACCGACAACGGAAAGAACATGGTGTCTGCTCTGCGTCAAGGAAGGTTGTGCCATGCGCCATGCATGGATCACGTGTTCAATCTGGTTGTCAAGCGGTTCCTAAAATCCACCATCCCACTGCAAGACATCCTTAAAATGTCACGTAAACTTTGCATGCATTTCAGCCATTCCTACACCGCAAAGCACACCCTCATTGAGCTGCAGCGGCAGAACGGAATTCCACATCATCGCCTGATCTGCGACGTTGCAACAAGGTGGAATTCAACCCTACACATGTTAGACCGCCTTTACGAGCAGCGAAAGGCCATCACCGATTTCCTGATGTTACAAGCGGATAAAGGTACTCCCCTGTGTAACTTCGATGTCAGCCATTGGCAGCTCATGCGTGACACCTGCCGCTTGCTCAGGCCCTTTGAGGAGGCCACGCTATTCGTGAGTCGGCAGGACTATGGGATGAACGACGTCATTCCTCTGTTGCACGTCCTGGAACAAATGCTGTTAACAATGGCTGGTCAGGGTGCGGTAGACGTGGCGCACAGATCTCAACGCCACATGACCCCTGTGGGGGCAGGACAGGAAGAAGAGGAGGAGGTAGAGGAGGACATTTGTGCTCAGGAATTATTGAGTGAAATGGGTGGTTTTTCCACTCAGCGGACAGGAGTGGAGGAGCAGGAGCATCTGGGAGAGGAGGAGGAGGAGGAGACAGAGGACCCAGACGCACCGTGGCAGTATGCTGTGGAGATGGAGGCAGGGAGTCCCTCGCATTCCTTGGCACAAATGGCCCATAGCATGCTCGGTTGCTTGCGTAGCGACAGCCGAATAATAACCATCAGACAGAGGGATGACTTTTGGCTGTCCACCTTGTTGGACCCTCGCTATCGTTCCAAAATGGTGGCCTTTTTCACACCTGCTGAGAGGGAGGCCAAAATTACGTACTATAAAAACCACCTATGTAGTCAGTTGGTCTCTGCCTTTGTGCGCCAACGTCCATCCTCAGACACTGTGGGCCCTGTGCGCTCGCGTTCCGCTGCCATGGCAGCAGGGGAGGGGTGGGGTGGTAGGAGCAGTGGCAGCTCCACCAGCAGCGGCTGCCTCAGTCTGCAGTCGATGATGAGTAGCTTTCTTCACCAGCGCAGTGAGGAAACTACTAACCAGCCGCAGCAGCAGCAGCAGCATCAGGTGGACCTGGAGCAGGAGCTCAAACAACAGGCTTGGGCCTACTTGGACAGCACCCTGCCAACCGAGGTAGACAATCCCCTTGACTACTGGGCAACGAAACTTGACCTTTGGCCCCAACTAGCTGAATTTGCCCTTGAAAGGCTGTCATGCCCGGCCAGTAGCGTGGCATCGGAGCGCGTGTTTAGTGCGGCAGGAGGTATTGTAACTCCGCGGAGGACACGACTGTCCACCCAAAGTGTGGAGAGACTCACGTTTGTGAAAATGAATCAGGCGTGGATTAGTCTGGATTTCAAACCACCAGTTCCTGATACAACTGACTAAATCCGCCATGAATCATGCCCCAAACATGTGCCACTTTCAGGTCTCCTCACACACTGCTGGTGTGTTCCATTTTTTGTCATAGGGTGCTGGCAGATTACGGGCCTCCCATTGCTGCTGTCTCCATCGCCACACTCTGCCATGTGCCACATTCAGGTCTCTTCACACTGCTGGTGTGTTGAATTTTTTGACATAGGGTGCTGGCAGATTACGGGCCTCCCGTAGCTGCTGCCAGGCCCCTAATCTGCCATGGGCCCCTGTACCGCCTCCTCATGCTGCTGCCAGGTCCACAGTCTCTCATGCCATGTGCCACTTTCAGGTCTCCTCACACTGCTGGTGTGTTGAATTTTTTGACATAGGGTGCTGGCAGATTACGGGCCTCCCATAGCTGCTGCCAGGCCCCTAATCTGCCATGGGCCCCTATACCGCCTCCTCATGCTACTGCCAAGTCCAGAGTCTGTCATGGGTCCCTGTACGGCCTCCCATTGCTGCTGTCTCCATCGCCACACTCTGCCATGTGCCACTTTCAGGTCTCTTCACACTGCTGGTGTGTTGAATTTTTTGACATAGGGTGCTGGCAGATTACGGGCCTCCCATAGCTGCTGCCAGGCCCCTAATCTGCCATGGGCCCCTATATACCGCCTCCTCATGCTGCTGCCAAGTCCAGAGTCTCTCATGGGTCCCTGTACGGCCTCCCATTGCTGCTGTCTCCATCGCCACACTCTGCCATGTGCCACTTTCAGGTCTCTTCACACTGCTGGTGTGTTGAATTTTTTGACATAGGGTGCTGGCAGATTACGGGCCTCACATAGCTGCTGCCAGGCCCCTAATCTGCCATGGGCCCCTATATACCGCCTCCTCATGCTGCTGCCAAGTCCAGAGTCTCTCATGGGTCCCTGTACGGCCTCCCATTGCTGCTGTCTCCATCGCCACACTCTGCCATGTGCCACTTTCAGGTCTCTTCACACTGCTGGTGTGTTGAATTTTTTGACATAGGGTGCTGGCAGATTACGGGCCTCCCATAGCTGCTGCCAGGCCCCTAATCTGCCATGGGCCCCTATATACCGCCTCCTCATGCTGCTGCCAAGTCCAGAGTCTGTCATGGGTCCCTGTACGGCCTCCCATTGCTGCTGTCTCCATCGCCACACTCTGCCATGTGCCACTTTCAGGTCTCTTCACACTGCTGGTGTGTTGAATTTTTTGACATAGGGTGCTGGCAGATTACGGGCCTCCCATAGCTGCTGCCAGGCCCCTAATCTGCCATGGGCCCCTATATACCGCCTCCTCATGCTGCTGCCAAGTCCATTGTCTCTCATGGGTCCCTGTACGGCCTCCCATTGCTGCTGCTAGGAGGCAGCAGGGTCGCAGCAGTGTCAGTGGAGGCAAACGGCCACGGAGTAGAGCAGCAGCTCCACTGCAGCCTACCACCACGGCCAGTAGTGGTGCCGGTGTGCACGGAGGAAGTAGCAGTCAGCCAGTGAGGAGTAGCGGGTGCAAAGTTTCCTACTCGGCGGTGTGGCAAGTTTTCGTCAAGCCGCCCGAGGAAGTAAACGTAGCCGTATGTCGACTATGTGGCCAGAAAGTCAAGCGTGGCCAGGGGGCCCATGTTGGGACTACAGCGTTGCGTCAGCATATGCAGCGTCGCCATTCGGTGGCCTGGGAAAACCGTGATAAAGATGCGGCGGTTCTGCCTGCCCCAGCCCAGGGTTCCATTTTGTCATAGGTTGCTGGCAGATTAAAGGCCTCCCATAGGTGCCGCCAGGCCCCAAATCGGCCATGGGCCCCCGTACCGCCTGGTCACGCTGCTGCTGAGCCCACAGTGTGACCTGGGTCCCTGTACGGCCTCCCATTGCTGCTGCCAGGAGGCAGCAGGGTCGCAGCAGTGTCAGTGGAGGCAAACGGCCAAGGAGTAGAGCAGCAGCTCCACTGCAGCCTACCACCACGGCCAGTAGTGGTGCCGGTGTGCACGGAGGAAGTAGCAGTCAGCCAGTGAGGAGTAGCGGGTGCAAAGTTTCCTACTCGGCGGTGTGGCAAGTTTTTCGTCAAGCCGCCCGAGGAAGTAAACGTAGCCGTATGTCGACTATGTGGCCAGAAAGTCAAGCGTGGCCAGGGGGCCCATGTTGGGACTACAGCGTTGCGTCAGCATATGCAGCGTCGCCATTCGGTGGCCTGGGAAAACCGTGATAAAGATACGGCGGTTCTGCCTGCCCCAGCCCAGGGTTCCATTTTGTCATAGGGTGCTGGCAGATTACGGGCCTCCCATAGGTGCCGCCAGGCCCCAAATTGGCCATGGGCCCCCGTACCGCCTGGTCACGCTGCTGCTGGGCCCACAGTGTGACCTGGGTCCCTGTACGGCCTCCCTTGCTCCCACTCTACCATGTGCCACTTTGAGGTCTCCTCACACTCCTGCGGTTTTCCATTTTGTCATAGGTTGCTGGCAGATTAAAGGCCTCCCATAGGTGCCGCCAGGCCCCAAATCGGCCATGGGCCCCCGTACCGCCTGGTCACGCTGCTGCTGAGCCCATAGTGCGACCTGGGTCCCTGTACGGCCTCCCATTGCTCCCACTCTGCCATGTGCCACTTTGAGGTCTCCTCACACTCCTGCGGTTTTCCATTTTGTCATAGGTTGCTGGCAGATTACAGGCCTTCCATAGGTGCCGCCAGGCCCCAAATCGGCCATGGGCCCCCGTTCCGCCTGGTCACGCTGCTGCTGATCCCACAGTGTGACCTGGGTCCCTGTACG
The DNA here is from genome assembly GCF_062004578.1 of Staurois parvus. NCBI lineage: Eukaryota > Metazoa > Chordata > Amphibia > Anura > Ranidae > Staurois > Staurois parvus. The sequence goes on along the minus strand of NW_028319715.1, from coordinate 406,148 downwards.
GCCTCCCATTGCTTCCACTCTGCCATGTGCCACTTTGAGGTCTCCTCACACTCCTGCGGTTTTCCATTTTGTCATAGGTTGCTGGCAGATTACAGGCCTTCCATAGGTGCCGCCAGGCCCCAAATCGGCCATGGCCCCCGTACCGCCTGGTCACGCTGCTGCTGGTCCCACAGTGTGACCTGGGTCCCTGTACGGCCTCCCATTGCTTCCACTCTGCCATGTGCCACTTTGAGGTCTCCTCAGACTGCTGGTGTGTTCAATTTTTTGACATAGGGTGCTGGCAGATTACGGGCCTCCCATTGCTGCTGCCAGGCACGTAATCTGCCATGGGCCCCCGTACCGACTCCTCATGCTGTGACGTTGCAACAAGGTGGAATTCAACACTACATATGTTAGACCGCCTTTACGAACAGCGAAAGGCCATCACAGATTTCCTGATGTTAAAAGCGGATAAAGGTACTCCCTGTGTAACTTAGATGTCAGCCATTGTCAGCTCATGCGTGACACCTGCGCTTGCTCAGACCCTTTGAGGAGGCCACGCTATTCGTGAGTCGGCAGGACTATGGGATGAACGAGGTCAAATCTGCCATGGGCCCCCGTACCGCCTGGTCACGCTGATGCTGGTCCCACAGTGTGACCTGGGTCCCTGTACCGCCTCCCATTGCTCCCACTCTGCCATGTGCCACTTTGAGGTCTCCTCACACTCCTGCGGTTTTCCATTTTGTCATAGGTTGCTGGCAGGTTACAGGCCTCCAATAGGTGCTGCCAGGCCCCAAATCTGCCATGGGCCCCCGTACCGCCTGGTCACGCTGCTGCTGGGCCCACAGTGTGACCTGGGTCCCTGTACCGCCTCCCATTGCTCCCACTCTGCCATGTGCCACTTTGAGGTCTCCTCACACTCCTGCGGTTTTCCATTTTGTCATAGGTTGCTGGCAGATTACAGGCCTTCCATAGGTGCCGCCAGGCCCCAAATCGGCCATGGGCCCCCGTACCGCCTGGTCATGCTGCTGCTGGGCCCACAGTGTGTCATGGGTCCCTGTACCGCCTCCCATTGCTCCCACTCTGCCATGTGCCACTTTCAGGTCTCCTCACACTCCTGCTGGTTTCCATTTTGTCATAGGTTGCTGTATGGCCTCCCATTGCTGCTGCCTCCACCGCCACACTGTGGCTCCAAACACTGGTTTTGGCCCCGTGACTGGCCAAATGAGTGAAATGTGCGGTGATTCTAAGATCGACGGCACTCATCTGCATGTCATACTGAGTGACAGTATTATTTCTCTTCCCCAGCAGACTCCAAGGGCATTTAAATTAAAGGTACAGTGTTCTGCACTAATATTAAGTCTCTCTGAAGCCTAGAAACACCCTTTTTTAAGTTAAATTCACAGCGAATATATTCGACTCGAATCGAATATTGTCCACGAATTCGCCGAATCAGTCGAATCAAATTTTTCAATACTTCGCTCATCTCTAATCAGTATGAATAAATAAATATTTTTAATACCTTTTAATGATGTATAAAACTTCTAAATAAATATCTTTAAATTAATATGAGTATCAGTGAGGATTATAATAGTATTTTTGGGGGCTTTAGTGTCTGTCCATTAGGAGGTATTGGAATAAAGATTCCTGGGGTATATGTATCATGGAGCTTAAAATTTATGTTTTTAATTTCATTTAATAAAATAAACTATGAATGAAAAGATCTGGGTGTTAACCTCCCTGGCGGTATGATTATTTCAGATTTTTGGTGCTGAAAGCGGTACCATTTTTTTGCATGGAAATATGTATTTTTTTTATTGTAGGATGTAATTTTTAGGAAAAACTCACTGAAATCTGTCCGAACAAGAGTCTAGTAAACATCCCGGGTATGATAAAATTTGAAATACAAAATCATAAATTATAATTTAATAAATAATCATAAAAATAATATAAAAATAATAAAAAATTTAATTCAATAATATAATCAAACCAAAAACACTGAAATTTGAAATATAGCGCACATTGCTGAGCTAAGTCGCAAAATCGTTTTCAGTGTCTGATGAGGAATTTCCCCCACGAATCATTATCACTCAATTCTGCAAGTGGTTCTGATTTACTATCGCTGTTCTCTAGCCGGTCTAAAACCGCTTTTGACCTAAAGGGACACTTTTTGGATGCCATGGACGTTTCTCAGTTTCCAGGCAGAAAGAACAGACAAAATGCAGGCAGGGCGCAGGACAAAGCACTCGGGGCAAAATGTATGTGAAATTGGTTGAGACAGCAATGTTTTACTATGTAAAATGTAAAAAAACGTACGTCCCGACGTCACAGGGACAGGACACAGAAGCCGGATGCCGGCATCGGCCGGAGGAGATGGCCGGGGACGCTGCAGGGGACACATCGTGGGAGCGCAGGGTAAGGTAAGTGAAGAACTCATGCCGGAGCAGTGCCGCATGGTATTCCCGAGTGTAGCTCGGGGTTACCGCTTTTGGTACTGAAATGTTACCCCGAGCTACACTCGGGAATACCGCCAGGGGGGTTAATGTTAGGGATGGAAAGAATGCAGGGCGTCTGTATTATCCCTTGGATTGTAAGAGGTGTCTTCATTTTCTATATGGAGATGGGCTTCAGGAAAATGGCTGCTCCGTGACAGTGAATAGGGGGCGGGCCGTGAATTAGCAGCAAGAGGAGGTCCGTTACTTAAGGGAGGAACGATGTGTCTAGGGTAATGCCCAGAGGAAGTCACGAGTGATAGTGACGTAACGCGTGGAGCTTAAAATTTATGTTTCTAAGTGTGGTCACATACTATATTTGGAGCACTGTGAAAAGTCTGTTTCATTTATGATAGTTTATTTATATTGTTTCTATCTATAATTATTACAATATGTGGGCACGAAGGAACGAATAACACTGAGTGGCACTTTTGAACGAAGATATCTCACTTAATGATTTATGTTAGACATACTTTGTAACACCAATGCATGTAAGCATTATTACTTGTAGTATTTGTTTTAGGTTTGAGCGCTGCACTACTTATTATTTATTATTACACTGTTTGGGGAGCAGGCTAAGTGCGGGCAGCTTTCAGTAGGGTTTCCTTTCCCTTTTTGCGCAGGAGGATTTCTGTTTGTATACAGGAAATAGACTGCTTTATTTTAACACAGATACAAGATGTATACACAGGGCGGGGCAATACATTTAGTAACAAGAGACACACAGCAGACACCCCCCACCAAGCCAATACACAAACACATACATCCCATAATAGTTTGCTCCCAAGCAAGACACACAATAGAACAATGGGACAACCACATGGCATTAAACAATGAACAACCCCCACACCCCACCTATACATGTCTACTCAATAGCAGAACATTTCACCCTGCACCCCTAACAGGCACAGGGGGACTTACACATTATTATTATTATTATTATACAGTATTTATAAAGCGCCAATAGTTGGCTCAGCGCTGTACATTACAAAGGGGGACAGAACATGTGACAGAACAATAACAATACAATGTGATACATGAGGGGATCAAGGGCCCTGCTCTTTCAAGCTTACAATCTAGGAGGGAGGGGATGGTGGCACAGGAGGAGATAGCTTTGGGGGATGGGGTGGTAGGAAGAGTGGAGGAGGTCGGCAAGTTAGCAGGGGGTGGGGTAGGCTTCCCTGAAGAGATGGGTTTTCAGGGTGCGCCTAAAGGAGAGGAGAGTAGGTGATAATCTGATGGGTTGGGGCAGGGAGTTCCAGAGGATGGGTGACACCCTGGAGAAGTCCTGGAGGCGGGCATGGGAGGAGGAGACCAGGGAACTAGAGAGAAGGAGGTCTTGTGAGGAGCGGAGTGTGCGTGTTGGGTGGTACTTGGATATTAGGTCAGTGATGTAGTTCGGGGCAGTATGGTGGACGGCTTTGTACGTCAGTGTTAGGATTTTGAATTTGATCCGTTGTGCAATCGGAAGCCAGTGGAGGGATTGGCAGAGAGGGGTGGAGGACACTGAATGGAGGCCAGTGGAGGGATTGGCATAGGGGGGTGGAGGACACTGAGTGGAGGCCAGTGGAGGGATTGGCAGAGGGGGGTGGAGGACACTGAGTGGAGGCCAGTGGAGGGATTGGCAGAGGGGGGTGGAGGACACTGAGTGGAGGCCAGTGGAGGGATTGGCAGAGGGGGATGGCGGAAACGGAGCGGTTGGAAAGGTGAATGAGTCTGGCAGCCGTATTCAGGATGGACTGAAGCGGGGATAGCCTGTGGCGAGGCAGGCCAGTGAGGAGGGAGTTGCAGTAGTCGAGTCGTGATATGATGAGGGAGTGGATGAGCTTTTTAGTGGTTTCTGGAGTTAGGAACGTGCGGATTTTGGCGATGTTGCGGAGGTGGAGTCTGCATGTTGCGGAGGTGGAGTCTGCATGTTGCGGAGGTGGAGTCTGCATGTTGCGGAGGTGGAGGCGGCACGAGTTTGTTAAAGAGTGGACTTGGGGCTGGAAGGATAGGTTGGAGTCCAAAATGACACCAAGTACACATAAGAGGGATATGGGGAGCTGAGGCAGGGGGTCTCCCCACCCATCCAAAGTGAGCTGTGTTCCATGGGCGCCCCTCCCAAAGTGACTCCCATCACATATATATATATATATATATACATACATATACACACACAGTTGTGCTCAAAAGTTTACATACCCCGGCAGAAATAGTGAAATTTTGGCATTGATATTGAAAATCTGATGGATCTGCCAATAAATGATCTTTTATTGAAGGATGACGATCATATGAAGCCATTTATTATCAGATGGTTGTTTGGCTCCTTTTTAAATCATATTGATAACAGAAATCACCCAAATGGCCCAAATCAGAAGTCTCCGCCCCCTGGATCAGAAGTCTCTGCCCCCTGGAATGTTTGGCCTTGGTACAGACACACAAGGGGACACAAAGCCAAACATTCCAGGGGGCGGAGACTTCTGATGCAGGGGTGGAGACTTCAGATCCAGGCCATTTGGGTGATTTCTGTTATCATTAGGATTTAACCACTTTCCGTCCGGCCGTTGTATATAAACGGGCGGACGGTGGCAGTGCAGGGTCGGGTGGCCGTCTATAAACGGCCTCCCCGCACCCTGCTTGTGTGCGCTCCCTGGGAGCGCGCAGCACCGCGATCCGGTGCCCGCTGTGTCCTCCGGACACAGTGAAACACCGATCGTCGGACGGGACCTCTGTACGAGGTCCCGATCATGTGATCACTGATTGGCCAATCAGTGATCACATGCAAAGTAGTAAGCAAGATGTCACTTGTGACATCATTGCTTACTACGTGTGAAATCTGTGAATGATCACAGAGGTCACATGGTACAAGGCTATTCACAACAGCCTTGTACCATGTGACAAGCTGTGACCAATCACAGCTCACTATGAGTGCAAGAATGCACACAGAGAGAAAGAGAAATGAATGCTTTTACATCCTATATGGGTGTAAAAGCAATCAGTGTAAAAAAAAAAAAAAAAATCTTCATCACCTCCGACAAGTAGTACAGTGTCACCATGGTGACACTGTACTGCTAGGGTGACAGTATGTAAAAAAAATAAAAATAAATAAAAAATAATATAAAAAAATAAAATAAAAATGTAAAAAAAAATGTTTAAAAATTATAATTTTTGCTTATAAACTAATTTGGATTTTTTTTTTTTTACTAAAAAGATAACGGAATAAATTTTGGCAAAGATTTATGATGAAATATTATTTATTTGCAAAATTTTATAAAAAAACCCACTTTTTTTCAAAATTTTTAGACATTTCATTTACATAGCAAAAAAAATACAAATCTCAGTGGTGAATAAATACCACCAAAATAAAGCTTTATCTGTCTCAAAAAGATGGTAAAAAATTCATTTGGGTACAGTGTTGCATGACCGCGCAATTGTCATTCAAAGTGTGATAGCGCTAAAAGCTGAAAATTGCCCTGGTCAGGAAGGGGGGGAAGTGTCCGGACTGGAAGTGGTTAAAAAGGAGCCAAACAACCATCTGATAATAAATGGCTTCATATGATCATCATCCTTCAATAAAAGAGCATTTATTGGCAGATCCGTCAGATTTTCAATATCAAAGCCAAAATTTCACAATTTCTGCCGGGGGAGGAAAACTTTTGAGCACAACTGTATATATATATATGATGTGTTTTTTCATAATTGTATTCTCCTTATTTTTCTTTCTATTCTTTATTTCTGTTTTTTTTTTTTTTTCCTGGTGGTCCGGCCACACATTACTGCAATGTAGAAGTGTAAATGGGCCCTAGCACACTTTTGGTTTTTATTCTATTCTATTGTATTCTAATGTATTTTATTCTTTTCTACGCTATTACATTATGTTTTGTTCAATTCTTTTCGAAATTCGAATTTTAGAAAATGGCTATATTATTATTTCTATTTTATTTGATTCTATTCTAATCTGTTCTATTCTTTTATTTTCTGTTCTGTTCCTTTATATTCTATTCTATTTTATTATATTCTGCTTTATTTTGTTCTTTTCTATTCTATTTTATTATATTCTGTTTTATTTTGTTCCTTTCTATTCTATTGTATTAAATCCTATTCTTTTGGAAGTTCGAATCTTGGAAGACGGCTATATTCTTTCATTTTTTTTTATTCTATTCTATTTAAAATTCAAATTTCAAATGACGGTTATATTCTTTCTATTTTCTTGTTCAAATATTTTATTAATTATAAAGGGGATGGAAACATAGACATGGGACAAGCCATAGACATTTGAACGGGACAATTAGTAGAAACAGGTATGATGTCCATGTAAAGGTGGGGAGAAAAGCACAAAAATATAAAATGCAGCAGCTTGGATGGTAGAAGGAGGACAAAACTGTATGTAGACTTATATACTCATATATAGGCATAGTACAATCTGGTTCCGGGGGTGCTCTCTCCAAAATTGGGGGGGGGGGGCCAGGAAAAGAGAAGAGAAAAACAAGTGTGAAGGGGTAAGGGGAGAAGGGGGGGGGTTGAGTAGAAGTGGGGAGTAGGTAAGGGAAGACTTGGAGAGTAACTCCTAGGATGCTCCAGAAGGGTTCGAGACATATTATAACAAAGTATATTCTTTCTATTTTATTCCATTCTATTCTATTTTCTTCTGTGCTATTATTTTCTATTCTATCTATTCCTTTATTTTCTATTCTTTTATTTTATTTTCAATTCTATTCTGTTTTTATTCTGTTCTTTTCGAAATTCGAATTTCGGAAGATAGCTATATTCTTTTATTTTTTTATTCTATTCTATTTAAAAATCTAATTTTAAATGCCGGTTACATTATTTCTATTTTATTCTATTCTATTCGGAATTTCGGAAGATGGATATATTCTAACACTAACACAGTCTTGAGGGAAATCAGCAATAGTCTGCAATATGTTTATAGTTCAAATTTGTTTTTCCGAATTTGATTTCAAATTCTTTTTTAAATCAAATCTGAATTCTTTTGGAATTCAATTAAAATGTTTGACAAAACTTCCTTTTTGTTATTTCTGATTTTTTATAATTTGCCACTTTTGTAGTTTGGAAATTCAGATACTTTTCAATCCCGGAATAATGACAATTTTGTCCATATTTCTATTCGGATCAAACCGAACTGCGCATGTCTATAGAATACAACGATCCCAAACCACTATAGTTTACCATTAAAGGAAACATTTTTTTTCTGTTCCTCCAGGGAAATGGAAAGAACAGTTTGACAAACAAAATACAGAGGAAAGAGAATTTGGGAGTCGATTTCCACCAATCCTAATGCCAACGATGCGCCGGAGGGGACTCTATAAGACGTACAAGGACAGAAAGCTGGATGTCAATGTGCTGGAGATGCCGTACGCCGATGACACCGCCCTTCTCCTCATCGTACCGAGACTGGGTAACCTGCTCCGCGTGGAACAATTACTGACCCCCCAGCTGATTCAAAAATACTTGAGCTCCTTGAGTACCAGGTATGTATGACAGTTGTTTACAACAGAACTCAGCAGTTTGAATGTTGTTAGAGGGATCAGCCAAATGATCGTACAAAGTGCAACGTGCAGCGTGATGTCTGCTGGGTGAACGCAGGATCAACTGACAACGCCAGCAGGATGGTGACGGGGTATACCCATTATGGGCTGTAGGGGGCAGGACAGCAACTGATTTGTATGGAACAAACCCTGGACCCCGCATTCACTATATCCGCTCTCCCCGGACCCCGCATTCACTACATCCGCTCTCCCCGGATCCCGCATTCACTATATCCGCTCTCCCCAGACCCCACAATCACTATATCCGCTCTCCCCGGACCCCGCATTCACTATATCCGCTCTCCCCGGACCCCACAATCACTATATCCGCTCTCCCCGGACCCCGCATTCACTATATCCGCTCTCCCCGGACCCTGCATTCACTGTATCCGCTCTCCCCGGACCCTGCATTCCCTATATCCGCTCTCCCCGGACCCCGCATTCACTATATCCGCTCTCCCCAGACCCCGCATTCACTATATCCGCTCTCCCCGGACCCCGCATTAACTATATCCGTTCTCCTTGGACCCCGCATTCACTATATCCCCTCTCCCCGGACCCCGCATTCACTATATCCGCTCTCCCCAGACCTCGCATTCACTATATCCGTTCTCCCCGGACCCCGCATTCACTATATCCGCTCTCCCCGGACCCCGCATTCACTATATCCGCTCTCCCCGGACCCCGCATTCACTATATCCGCGCTCCCCGGACTCTGCATTCACTATATACGCTCTCCCCGGACCCCGCATTCACTATATCCGCTCTCCCCAGACCCCGCATTCACTATATCCGCTCTCCCGGGACCCCGCATTCACTATACCCACTCTCCCCGGACCCCGCATTCACTATATCCGCTCTCCCTGGACCCCGCTTTCACTATATCCGCTCTCCCCGGACCCCGCATTCACTATATCCGCTCTCCCCGGACCCCGCATTCACTATATCCGCTCTCCCCGGACCCCACAATCACTATATCCGCTCTCCCCGGACCCTGCATTCACTGTATCCGCTCTCCCCGGACCCTGCATTCCCTATATCCGCTCTCCCCGGACCCCGCATTCACTATATCCGCTCTCCCCGGACCCCACATTCACTATATCCGCTCTCCCCGGACCCCGCATTAACTATATCCGTTCTCCTTGGACCCCGCATTCACTATATCCCCTCTCCCCGGACCCCGCATTCACTATATCCGCTCTCCCCAGACCTCGCATTCACTATATCCGTTCTCCCCGGACCCCGCATTCACTATATCCGCGCTCCCCGGACTCTGCATTCACTATATACGCTCTCCCCGGACCCCGCATTCACTATATCCGCTCTCCCCAGACCCCGCATTCACTATATCCGCTCTCCCGGGACCCCGCATTCACTATACCCGCTCTCCCCGGACCCAGCATTCACTATATCCGCTCTCCCTGGACCCCGCTTTCACTATATCCGCTCTCCCCGGACCCCGCATTCACTATATCCGCTCTCCCCGGACCCCGCATTCACTATATCCACTCTCCCCGGACCCCGCATTCACTATATCCGCTCTCCCCGGACCCCGCATTCACTGTATCCGCTCTCCCCGGACCCCCCGGATGTTGTCATGTTACAATGTATCTATCGGGATGGGATGGGATGGGCCGACACAAAGTGGCACATAATTGTGAAGTGGAAGGAAAATGAGAAATTGTTTCCAACATTTGTGACCAATAAATCTGTGAAAAGTGTGGCGGCATTTGTATTCAGCTCCATTTACTCTGATACCCCTAACTAAAATCTAGTGGAACCAATTGCCTTCAGAATTCACCTAATAAACAGAGTCCCCCTGTGTGTCATGTGATCTCAGTATAAATCCAGCTGTTCTGTGAAGCCCTCAGAGGTTTGTTAGAGAACATCAGTGAACAAACAGCATCACGAAGGCCAAGGAACACACCAGACAGGTCAGGGATAAAGTTGTGGAGAAGTCGAAAGCAGGGTTTGGTTATTAAAAAAATTCCCAAACTTTGAGCATCTCACGGAGCACTGTGTTCAATCCATCATCTGAAAATGGAAGGAGTACGGCACAACTGCCAACCTACCAAGACATGGCCGTCCACCTAAACTGACCGGCCGGGCAAGGAGAGCGTTCATCAGAGAAGCAGCCAAGAGGCCCATGGGAACTCCGGAGGAGCTGCAGAGATCACAGCTCAGGGGGGAGAATCTGTCCTCAGGACAACTATTAGTCGTGCGCTCCACAAATCTGGCCTTTATGGAAGAAAGCCATCGTTGAAAGAAAGCCCCTATACTCTGATACCCCTAACTAGAATCTAGTGGAACCGATTGCCTTCAGAATTTCCCTATTAGTACATAGAGTCCCCCTGTGTGTCATGTGATCTCAGTATAAATACAGCTGTTCTGTGAAGCCCTCAGAGGTTTGTTAGAGAACATTAGTGAAGGAACAGCATTATGAAGGCCAAAGAACACACCAGACAGGTCAGGGATAAAGTTGTGGAGAAGTTTAAAGCAGGGTTAGGTTTTCCTTCCACTTCACAATGATGTGCCACTCTGTGTCGGTCTATCACATAAAATCCCAATAAAATGCATTGACGTTTTTGCTTGTAACATGACAAAATGTGGAAAATGTCAAGGAAGAGGAAGACTTCTTCAGGGCGCCGTATCTCTGGTTTCCTTCAATTCAACTTTAAACCTTAGAATCAGATCAGATCGGCTCATTCTGATTGGCTGATGGGGTCAGATCGGCTCATTCTGATTGGCTGATGGGGTCAGATCGGCTCATTCTGATTGGCTGATGGGGTCAGATCGGCTCATTCTGATTGGCTGATGGGGTCAGATCGGCTCATTCTGATTGGCTGATGGGGTCGCTGTAGCTTTGAAACACTTTTTTTGCCTCATTGGGAGAGCGGGGGATGGTTGGTGTCGCTGATACAGACACCGATGTGTGTTTTCCTTCACAGTTTGGTGGAGCTCTTCTTACCCAAAATGACCTTCAACACCCAGGTGAGGGTGGATCGCGCATTGCGACACATGGGCTTCGGGATTATGTTCGATGAGAACAGCGCCGACTTCTCCGGGATCTCAAAGAAAGAGAAGTTCAGAGTTTCCTCAGTGAGTATCTTCCTTTTATATTTAATATGTGGATGAAGTATGGTAATCCTATAACAGGCGCCATCCCTATAGAGCGGGGGGGGGGGGGGGGGGGGGCTCCAGACTTGTCATTCAAAGGGCCAGTTTACTGGACTTCAGGCTTCAGGGGGGCCGGATTGTGGTCAGTGGGAGGAATAGTGCCCCATCATTGGTGTCAGAGGGAGGAATAGTGCCCCATCATTGGTGTCAGTGGGAGGAATGGTGCCCCATCATTGGTGTCAGTGGGAGGAATGGTGTCCCATCATTGGTGTCAGTGGGAGGAATAGTGCCCCATCATTGGTGTCAGTGGGAGGAATAGTGTCTCATCATTGGTATCAGTGGGAGGAATAGTGTCTCATCATTGGTATCAGTGGGAGGAATAGTGCCCCATCATTGGTATCAGTGGGAGGAATAACGCCCCATCATTGATGTCAGAGGGAGGAATAGTGCCCCATCATTGGTGTCAGTGGGAGGAATAGTGCCCCATCATTGGTGTCAGTGGGAGGAATAGTGCCCCTTCATTGGTGTCAGAGGGAGGAATAGTGCCCCATCATTGGTGTTAGTGGCAGGAATAGTGCCCCATCATTGGTGTCAGTGGGAGGAATAGTGCCCCATCATTGGTATCAGTGGGAGGAATAGTGCCCCATCATTGGTGTCAGTGGCAGGAATAGTGCCCCATCATTGGTGTCAGTGGGAGGAATAGTGTCTCATCATTGGTATCAGTGGGAGGAATAGTGCCCCATCATTGGTATCAGTGGGAGGAATAACGCCCCATCATTGGTGTCAGAGGGAGGAATAGTGCACCATCATTGGTGTCAGAGGGATGAATAGTGCCCCATCATTGGTGTCAGAGGGAGGAATAGTGTCCCATCATTGGCATCAGTGGGAGGAATAGTGCCCCATCATTGGTGTCAGAGGGAGGAATAGTGCCCCATCATTGGTGCCAGTGGCAGGAATAGTGCCCCATCATTGGTGTCAGTGAGAGGAATAGTGATACCATCATTGGTATCAGTGGGAGGAATAACGCCCCATTGTTGGTGTCAGAGGGAGGAATAGTGCCCCATCATTGGTGTCAGTGGGAGGAATAGTGCCCCGTCATTGGTGTCAGTGAGAGAAATAGTGCCCCGTCTTTGGTGTCAGAGGGAGGAATAGTGCCCCATCATTGTTATCAGTGGCAGGAATAGTGCCCCGTCATTGGTGTCAGTGAGAGGAATAGTGCCCCATCATTGGTATCAGTGGAGGAATAGTGCCCCATCATTGGTGTCAGTGGGAGGAATAGTGCCCCATCATTGGTATCAGTGGGAGGAATAGTGCCCCATCATTGGTGTCAGTGGGAGGAATAGTGCCCCATCATTGGTGTCAGTTGGAAGAATAGTGTCCCATCATTGGTGTCAGTGGGAGGAATAGTGCCCCATCATTGGTGTCAGTGGCAGGAATAGTGCCCCATCATTGGTGTCAGTGGGAGGAATAACGCCCCATCATTGGTATCAGTGGGAGGAATAGTGCCCCATCATTGGTGTCAGAGGGAGGAATAGTGCCCCATCATTGGTGTCAGAGGGATGAATAGTGCCTCATCATTGGTGTCAGAGGGAGGAATAGTGCCCCATCATTGGTGTCAGAGGGAGGAATAGTGCCCCATCATTGGTGTCAGAGGGAGGAATAGTGCCCCATCATTGGTGCCAGTGGCAGGAATAGTGCCCCATCATTGGTGTCAGTGAGAGGAATAGTGATACCATCATTGGTATCAGTGGGAGGAATAACGCCCCATTTTTGGTGTCAGAGGGAGGAATAGTGCCCCATCATTGGTGTCAGAGGGAGGAATAGTGCCCCATCATTGGTGTCAGAGGGATGAATAGTGCCTCATCATTGGTGTCAGAGGGAGGAATAGTGCCCCATCATTGGTGTCAGAGGGAGGAATAGTGCCCCATCATTGGTGTTAGTGGGAGGAATAGTGCCCCATCATTGGTGTCAGTGGGAGGAATAGTGCCCCGTCATTGGTGTCAGTGAGAGAAATAGTGCCCCGTCATTGGTGTCAGAGGGAGGAATAGTGCCCCATCATTGGTATCGGTGGCAGGAATAGTGCCCCGTCATTGGTGTCAGTGAGAGGAATAGTGTCCCATCTTTGGTATCAGTGGGGGGAATAGTGCCCCATCATTGGTGTCAGTGGGAGGAATAGTGCCCCATCATTGGTATCAGTGGAGGAATAGTGCCCCATCATTGGTGTCAGTGGGAAGAATAGTGCCCCATCATTGGTGTCAGTGGGAGGAATAGTGCCCCATCATTGGTATCAGTGGGAGGAATAGTGCCCCATTATTGGTGTCAATGGGAGGAATAGTGCCTCTTCATTGGTGTTAATGGGAGGAATAGTGCCCCATCATTGGTGTCAGTGGGGGGAATAGTGCCCCATCATTGGTATCAGTGGGAGGAATAATGCCCCATCATTGGTGTCAATGGGAGGAATAGTGCCCCTTCATTGGTGTCAGTGGGAAGAATAGTGTCCCATCATTGGTGTCAGTGGGAGGAATAGTGCCCCATCATTGGTGTCAGTGGCAGGAATAGTGCCCCATCATTGGTGTCAGTGGGAGGAATAACGCCCCATCATTGGTATCAGTGGGAGGAATAACGCCCCATCATTGGTATCAGTGGGAGGAATAGTGCCCCATCATTGGTGTCAGTGGGAGGAATAGTGCCCCATCATTGGTATCAGTGGGAGGAATAGTGCCCCATCATTGGTGTCAGTGGGAGGAATAGTGCCCCATCATTGGTATCAGTGGGAGGAATAGTGCCCCATCATTGGTGTCAATGGGAGGAATAGTGCCCCATCATTGGTGTCAATGGGAGGAATAGTGCCTCTTCATTGGTGTTAGTGGGAGGAATAGTGCACCATTATTGGTAGAGATGAGCGAATTATTCAAAAATTCGGTTCGGCTGATTCGCCGAATTCGCAGAATAAATTCGCTTCGAGTCGAATATATTCGCTGTGAATTTAACTTATAAAAGGGTGTTTCTAGGCTTCAGAGAGCCTTTATATTAGTGCAGAACACTGTACCTTTAATTTAAATGCCCTTGGAGTCTGCTGGGGAAGAGAAATAATACTGTCAGTCAATCTTAGAATCACCGCACACTTCACTCATTTGGGCAGTCAGGGGGCCAAAACCAGAGTGTGGAGCCACAGTGTGGCGGTGGAGGCAGCAGCAATGGGAGGCCATACAGCACCCTATGACAAAATGGAAACCAGCAGGAGCGTGAGGAGACCTGAAAGTGGCACATGGCAGAGTGGGACGATGGAGACAGCAGTAATGGGAGGCGGTACATGGACCCATGAGACACTGTGGACCTGGCAGCAGCATGAGGAGGCGGTACAGGGGCCCATGGCAGATTAGGGGCCTGGCAGCAGCAATGTGAGGCCCGTAATCTGCCAGCACTCTATGTCAAAATGGAACCCAGCAGCAGTGTGAGGAGACCTGAAAGTGGCACATGGCAGAGTGTGGCGATGGAGACAGCAGCAATGGGAGGCGGTACAGGGACCCATGAGACACTGTGGACCTGGCAGCAGCATGAGGAGGCGGTACAGGGGCCCATGGCAGATTAGGGGCCTGGCAGCAGCAATGTGAGGCCCGTAATCTGCCAGCACTCTATGTCAAAATGGAACCCAGCAGCAGTGTGAGGAGACCTGAAAGTGGCACATGGCAGAGTGTGGCGATGGAGACAGCAGCAATGGGAGGCGGTACAGGGACCCATGAGACACTGTGGACCTGGCAGCAGCATGAGGAGGCGGTACAGGGGCCCATGACAGATTACGGGCCTGGCAGCAGCATGAGGAGTCGGTACGGGGGCCCATGGCAGATTACGGGCCTGGCAGCAGCAATGGGAGGCCGTACAGGGACCCATGACACACTCTGGACCTGGCAGCAGCATGAGGAGGCGGTACAGGGGCCCATGACAGATTACGGGCCTGGCAGCAGCATGAGGAGTCGGTACGGGGGCCCATGGCAGATTACGGGCCTGGCAGCAGCAATGGGAGGCCGTACAGGGACCCATGACACACTCTGGACCTGGCAGCAGCATGAGGAGGCGGTACAGGGGCCCATGACAGATTACGGGCCTGGCAGCAGCATGAGGAGTCGGTACGGGGGCCCATGGCAGATTACGGGCCTGGCAGCAGCAATGGGAGGCCGTACAGGGACCCATGATACACTCTGGACCTGGCAGCAGCATGAGGAGGCGGTACAGGGGCCCATGACAGATTACGGGCCTGGCAGCAGCATGAGGAGTCGGTACGGGGGCCCATGACACACTCTGGACCTGGCAGCAGCATGAGGAGGCGGTACAGGGGCGCATGACAGATTACGGGCCTGGCAGCAGCAACTTGGACAGGAGGACTTTCAGCTTCTGCACCGTCGGGTGCGTGATCGCAAACTGTTGTCTCTTGGAAACGGATTCCAAGAAAGACTGCTGACGGAATCCGTGAAGAGGAGTAGCAGGAGAAGGAGCATCTGAACGAGCGGAATATGCCAACAAGCGACAACAGGGGCCCATGACAGATTACCGGCCTGGCAGCAGCATGAGGAGTCGGTACGGGGGCCCATGGCAGATTACAGGCCTGGCAGCAGCAATGGGAGGCCATACAGCACCCTATGACAAAATGGAAACCCACCAGCAGTATGAGGAGACCTGAAAGTGGCACATGGCAGAGTGTGGCGATGGAGACAGCAGCAATGGGAGGCGGTACAGGGACCCATGAGACACTGTGGACCTGGCAGCAGCATGAGGAGGCGGTACGGGTGCCCATGGCAGATTAGGGGCCTGGCAGCAGCTATGGGAGGCCCGTAATCTGCCAGCACTCTATGACAAAATGGAACACACCAGCAGTGTGAGGAGACCTGAAAGTGGCACATGGCATGACACACTGTGGACCTGGAAGCAGCATGAGGAGGCGGTACAGGGGCCCATGGCAGATTAGGGGCCTGGCAGCAGCAATGGGAGGCCCGTAATCTGCCAGCACCCTATGACAAAATGGAACCCATCAGCAGTGTGAGGAGACCTGAAAGTGGCACATGGCAGAGTGTGGCGATGGAGACAGCAGCAATGGGAGGCCGTACAGGGACCCATGAGACACTGTGGACCTGGCAGCAGCATGAGGAGGCGGTACAGGGGCCCATGGCAGATTAAGGCCTGGCAGCAGCAATGGGAGGCCCGTAATCTGCCAGCACCCTATGACAAAATGGAACCCTGGGCTGGGGCAGGCAGAACCACCGTATCTTTATCACGGTTTTCCCAGGCCACCGAATGGCGACGCTGCATATGCTGACGCAACGCTGTAGTCCCAACATGGGCCCCCTGGCCACGCTTGACTTTCTGGCCACATAGTCGACATACGGCTATGTTTACTTCCGCGGGCGGCTTGAGGAAAACTTGCCACACCGCCGAGTAGGAAACTTTGCCCCCGCTACTCCTCACTGGCTGACTGCTACTTCCTCCGTGCACACCGGCACCACTACTGGCCGTGGTGGTAGGCTGCAGTGGAGCTGCTGCTCTACTCCGTGGCCGTTTGCCTCCACTGACACTGCTGCGACCCTGCTGCCTCCTGGCAGCAGCAATGGGAGGCCGTACAGGGACCCATGACACACTCTGGACCTGGCAGCAGCATGAGGAGGCGGTACAGGGGCCCATGGTAGATTAGGGGCCTGGCAGCAGCAATGGGAGGCCCGTAATCTGCCAGCACCCTATGACAAAATGGAACCCAGCAGCAGTGTGAGGAGACCTGAAAGTGGCACATGGCAGAGTGTGGCGATGGAGACAGCAGCAATGGGAGGCGGTACAGGGACCCATGAGACACTGTGGACCTGGCAGCAGCATGAGGATGCGGTACGGGGGCCCATGGCAGATTAGGGGCCTGGCAGCAGCTATGGGAGGCCCGTAATCTGCCAGCACCCTATGACAAAATGGAACCCAGCAGCAGTGTGAGGAGTCCTGAAAGTGGCACATGGCAGAGTGTGGCGATGGAGACAGCAGCAATGGGAGGCGGTACAGGGACCCATGAGACACTGTGGACCTGGCAGCAGCATGAGGAGGTGGTACAGGGGCCCATGGCAGATTACAGGCCTGGCAGCAGCAATGGGAGACGCCCGTAATCTGCCAGCACTCTATGACAAAATGGAACCCAGCAGCAGTGTGAGGAGACCTGAAAGTGGCACATGGCAGAGTGTGACGATGGAGACAGCAGCAATGGGAGGCGGTACAGGGACCCATGAGACACTGTGGACCTGGCAGCAGCATGAGGAGGCGGTACAGGGGCCCATGGCAGATTAGGGCCCTGGCAGCAGCAATGGGAGACGCCCGTAATCTGCCAGCAATCTATGACAAAATGGAACCCAGAAGCAGTGTGAGGAGACCTGAAAGTGGCACATGGCAGAGTGTGGCGATGGAGACAGCAGCAATGGGAGGCGGTACAGGGACCCATGAGACACTGTGGACCTGGCAGCAGCATGAGGAGGCGGTTGTCTTGGAAATTCGCTTTAACGAATTTCTCCTTACCGTGAGTACTCGCAGTTGGATGCGCAGAAATCCCCCATAAAGCTGTGTGAATCTCGCTTACCACGACTGCAGCCAAACTACACGATTCCTGCCCATCCAAATACTTTGGTTCTGTTGAATTTGTGGGTGATTGGAGCTCCGTTACCCTAGAATGATCACACGACACTCTAAGGCTGGTTGCAATCCACATAAGGGCCGGCTTTAGGCTCAGCTCTCTGTTTTATTAAAAATACACACACGCCCCCCACATGAATAAAGTCAAACCCCTCCCACCGAACAATGCAATGGGGAGTACCTATACAGAGGATGTACATTCCAATTGGAGCATAGCCTTTGCTATTATCTATCACTGGTCCTCCCCCATGAGTCTTCTGAGGTCAGCAGACTTCCTCCCCTTCCCCCCTATGAGCCATCTGAGGTCATATTTCCTGTCCTACTAGCTTCTATTGGTATGCAAAATTCTCTGCACAAGCATCTCCCTAAAAATATCAGTCTGTACCTGGATGGGCCCGATACGATCTTTATTAAAACACATCCATCCCAGATACAGTTCAGATTAGTAATGGGTTGTAAGATATGCATAAGCCTACACGTGGAGTTCACACCGCTTGCGCATTGCGTCACGAAGCCCACGTGGTACCATGCTGCTGATATGTGGATACAGGCCCACGGTCTACTGACAGCAGCATTCGCATGGAATGCCGTGGTGGTATACACGCCGGTCTATAAGCGCAGATCTGCCATCTCATCCATTACCAAGCTGAGTACTGTAATACATACATTGTACATGCGCATGGCCCAATTGCAGCCTTCAGAGCTTTAATTAAGCCACACCAGAGACATATGAATAACACGAATATATGACACATTTAAAGTTCGACCAACAATACAAAATTTCCATGACATTCCCTCCTGTTTTATCATATTCTCCTCGTGTCCCTTCTTGATCTTCTTCAGCTTGATGGGTGTAGTCTCAAACTTCAAAGAGTTTCTGTAGTTGTCCCTGAGAATAAAGCTCCACGGGGTACCTGAAACAACAAGACCCGACGCAGACTCGACGCAAACAGGCTTGATTGAAGCGATGATCCTCAAGAGCGTTGGAACCTTCACTACAGGAAGGCTCTTGCAAAAAACCACAAACAGACTTGTGGTATTGTCATGGAAATTTTGTATTGTTGGTCGAACTAAAAATGTGTCATTAAGTTCTACCGACAAATGTCTACGTGGGGGCTGACCAGGGGTCCCTTGCTTTTTCATGCCGACGCGGATGTCATATAGGGCATGAACAGCGGCCATTGCGGACATGTGATGACTGGGTGGGGGCTTAGAGCATACCCAACAGTTGGTTTTGTTGGCGGTTCTGGCTAAACGCAGGTGCATTTTAAATAAAAGGTTGGGGTATCTGCCGTCTTTTCCTCCGTTCACACACATGTATGACATACAAACAAAAAGAAAAAGGAAAATGACACCCCTCATTCTCTGGTGTAGCTGAAAAGCTTCTTGCAGTGGCTTGCGTGCACCCAGTTGTCTCGTCCCTCGAGTTTGAGTGAGGTAGGTGTCGTCAGCTGGACTTGGTATGGTCCGGTGAACCGTGGCTCGAGTCCGGTTCTTTGATGTTTCTTTAGGACGACCCAATCACCTGGCTCAATAGAAAGAACACCTGTTATTGTATTTGGATCGGGGAGCGATTCGCGAACCCGATGGTGTATCTTCTGCAGCTCCCGTTGCAGAGATTGCACATAACCTGTAAGCTGTGAATGCAAAGACGACAACTGTTGAGGAAAGTACAACCCTGTTTTGGGAGGTCCCCCAAACAACACCTCGTAGGGTGACAGCCCATGTGGTTGCCGAGGGGCATTCCGGATGGAATAGAGGGCAATGGGGAGACACTCAGGCCAAGGTTTTTTTGGTATCGGCCATGATTTTGGAGATCCTGTTTTTAAGGATTCCGTTGAGACGTTCAACCTTACCGCTACTCTCGGGGTGATATGGGGTGTGTCGCCGCTGACTCCAGTTCCACCAAAGAAATGCAGTCGTGTCCTTTGGAAGAGAGATTAGTAGTGGACAAAGAAGACATGTTAGCAGAAGAGGTGTTAGTATTGTTAGTCGTGTTGCAAAATTCAGCACTGTCATTGTTGTCCTCCCCCCCCTTCTCATCTTCCGACACAGGAAGAAGAGAAGCTGGGTTAAGAATAGTGCATCGTTTGATAGTGAGGTTAGTAGGGGTTAGGAGGGCTTTCCCCTGAGAGGGGTACCTTGCCTTGGATGTCCTGTTTTCGCAGGACCGTTCTTGCTGCACCGGTGTCAGTGAGGCAAGGGAGGGGATATTTTAATTCCTCTAGAAAAAGATGGATCTGGGCCGACACCGATTTGTCAACTTCCTATGAGAATTCATAGGAGTTACTTACCATGGTGGTCATAGGGGCGGAGGACTCATCAGGAATGAACTGCCACCGACCTTTAGGTAATTGGGGACAGCTCCTCCTTATGTGCCCCGTTTGGTGGCACTGGAAGCACCTGGGTGGGGGCCTATCCTTCCTGTGACCCGGATCCCTTGGTTTTTCGTGTGGGGTCTGGGACATAAGAACTTTGGCCTTGTCTTGTTTTCTTCTATCCATTTCCCTCTCTATTGCCGCAAGAGTGGAAAGGATAGCAGGGATAGACATCTCATTATATTCGGGTCGGGCCAGAACCAGCCTTTCCCGAATTTTAGTATCGATGCCTTCCAAAAATTTGGCCCGCAACAGAATGTGCGTCGCGGTCACCTTTACCCCTTCAGTTGGAGCATCAGGTCCAACTTCCAGATCCGCATCCAGTGCCGTCTGCTTGAGACGGCGCCAGGAGCAGGCGCTTTCCTCATTAGGACCCTGGGTGAGCTTCATCATGTCCGTAGTAGAGGTAGCACCATACATTTCTGGAAGCTTTGCCTTTAGCTGTGTACAGAATTCTTTGCCCCCTGAAGTCATCTCCTCATGAGTGGTTATAGAGCACCCTGCAATCACTGTACTGGCCACTTCCATGCCCACCTTTGCCCGTAGGATCTGTGCACAATCTGACCCGCTCATACCATAGCTGAACTGGTTTTGTCCAAACATTCGAGCAAATCCTCTCGGATTGACTCGATAGTCCGGGAGCTCAGCCAGAATAGTGCGGATCTCTGCCGGGGTGAAGGGGACATGCCAAACTACCCGTTCCCCTAAAGTCCGTTCCCCCCGTGCATTGGGAGGACCTTCAAATTGCTGCACCCTGACTGGATAGGCCTCGGTCCGGGAAGAGTGCAAGGGCTGACCCAGCATCATCGGTGGGCTTAGATTAACCACCTCGCTTACTGCACCTTCAGGTTTGAGGTCCCTCAGATCAGGGTATAGCTGGGGGGCAGGGGTCTGATCAGTGGCTCGTAGCGCTTTGATGCAATCCGCCCTGTTTTTTAACCGGGTGTCTATTCCCCTTGATTCACAGATAGTCTGCAAATCGGTTGTTGAGTAGGCTTCATAGTTGGAAACAGAAGGAGCTGGGGTGAAGCAGGGAGAAGGGAGAGGTAGAGGCAGAGGCTGAGGCATAGAGACAGAAGACACAGAAGGTATGTCAAGAGTGACGTCACTAACAGAAGAGACAGGTGCAGTTATACTTATCTCAGCCACTGTTGGTTGTTGGGGGACCCCAGCAGACCCTGATCCTGCCTGCCTTAGTAGAGTCAGCCCTGAAAGAGCTTCCTCCACCTCTGACACCGGATCCTCCTGTTTTATTCCCTCTGGAGGCCAGGTATACATCACCTGGTTCTTCCGGACAGACACCAGTTTATGTATGCCCTGCTTCCCTAATCGGATTGACCTGTGAAGCCATAGCTGTGCGATCTCTAGTTCTGACGCCTGCATCCGTGGTTCAAATTCAGAGATGAATTTTTCCCACCTCCATGCGTCAAATGTACCTTCCCGGGGAATTTCCCATCTGGTACCCTTCGACCATTTATTCCACCTTTTGAGGGGTTCTGTAGACTTCCCCCCCAAACTCACCTTCATCAGTTGTGCAGCTGTCCTTACCCTGAAGAGGGCTGGTTCCCCCTCTCTCTTCATGGACTGACTACTGCCCATCGTGACTAGTCACTGGTATATATCCCGCGTCCGGGTACCTGTTTACCCCCTGGAGCACTCGGTGGGATCCTACCGAGAGGCCTGATTCCACCACTTTCCCAGCACAGCGTAATTTATGTGATACTTATCGATCACCCGAAGCGCATCAAGTGGCGGTCAGACTGAGAGCACACCTCCCACTCCCACAGCGCAATTTGTGTGATCCTGACCACCCGAAGTGTTTGTGGTAACCAGGCTAAGTGTTATACTTCCCTGGACCGCCCACTCGCACAGCGTAATTTATGTGGCTCTCATCACCCACTGTGTTTGGCAGGCCACACCGCACAATGATGAAAGTGGCTTTTCTCTCCCTGCACACAGTAGCTAACACAAGTCAAAACAAAAAGAGGGGTTCTTGGATGTTACTTAGGGGTCACTGGTTGGGCAGAAACCTGCTAACTGACCTTTAGGAAATTTGTGTAAAGAAAAAACTTTCCTAATACACACAGAAAAAAAAAACTCTTTTCAACCTGAAAAACTGTTAAAAAGGACAAAGTGGATCCTTATGAAAAACACGGGACGTTTCACAGTAAAACAATTACACAGAGGTAAACCGAAAAACTGCGCCAAAAGTAACCTTGTTGCTGACGCAAAAATCACTCCTATCAGCACCGCTAAACGATCCACGTTATACACGCAATCTTTACTGCAACCACCTAGAACCGTTTACACAAAAAGTCTGCTGGACGTGAAACACGCGACACAGCAGGTTAAAACAAACCCGCTTTACAATAAGGAACTACTTTTAACAGGAAAAACACAAGAAAAACATAATCACTATACAAGAAATCTATGTGCAAAAACCCAGACTACACCGCGCTCATTAAATGTGGAACACGTGAAGGGAAAACTCGCTTAACACACTTTAAATTGGCTGGCAATACGCAAATTTAAAGCTAAAAGCAAACAAATGAAACTGTAAAAAATTTGGATTAAAAACACAATATGGGTCAAATGCATATAGGAAACTTCATGCACATTGCATAGAGATTACTGCACATATGGTAGCCAACAAAATGGCCACCAACAGGGAAAGCACATGGTCATTAACAAAATGGCCACCAAACAAAAGGAGTCCATGTGGTTTAGTCAAGAAGATGACCCCCCACAGAGGAGCACATGGCAGATACTAGAATGACCCCCCACAGAGGAGCACATGGTAACACTAGAATGGCCCCCCACAGGGAAGCACACGGCAGCCTCTAGCCTCAAAATTGCCTCTTACATAAAACAGACTTTTGAACAGAACATACACTGGACAATTACACAACAATATGAAGTACACATACAACACAATTTGGGCACAATCACAGAACGGACATAAAACACCAACATATCACACTAACATGCACATGTAACAGAAAGGACCCCCTGCTGCATGCTTGCTGGGAGCAGTAGTTCCACAAAACATTGTACACAGATCTTACAACAGTTAACAATTAACCTAAGCCTTTCAGCACTGTAATAATTACCTCACGTGGAGGGGGGTAAAGCAATCACCACAGTACCTACAGCCCACAAATACTTACCTAACACTATGCAACAACTTTTACCCACTAAAACATATACCCGTTTAATTTTTGGTTGGAAGATTTTTAAACTTGACCAAATCCAGCCAACCAAAACCCACCCCTCTGCTGCTCTCCGCAGAGACAAACCCTCGTCTTTCACCCACAAATCAAGAGTTTAGGACAAAAAACAAGGTCCTTGTTAAGCGGTATTTCTTGTTAGCTAACAGAGAGCGAAATCAGCCACACGAACACGCAAAAAGCGATCCTCTTAATGGCAGAGAGACCTGAAATGTGCCGGCATACTTTTTGCTAGTTCATGATGGCTCATTCCCCCCTCGTTCTTGGTTAGCTACGCAAGAATACGCGTTAGTATCCACCAGGCTCGCCAAACTGTCTTGGAAATTCGCTTTAACGAATTTCTCCTTACCGTGAGTACTCGCAGTTGGATGCGCAGAAATCCCCCATAAAGCTGTGCGAATCTCGCTTACCACGACTGCAGCCAAACTACACGATTCCTGCCCATCCAAATACTTTGGTCCTGTTGAATTTGTGGGTGATTGGAGCTCCGCTACCCTAGAATGATCACACGACACTCTAAGGCTGGTGTTGCAATCCACATAAGGGCTGATTTTAGGCTCAGCTCTCTGTTTTATTAAGAATACACACATGCCCCCCACATGAATAAAGTCAATCCCTCCCACCGAACAATACAATGGGGATTGCTTATACAGAGGATGTACATTCCAATTGGAGCATAGCCTTTGCTATTATCTATCACTGGTCCTCCCCCATGAACCTTCTGAGGTCAGCAGACTTCCTCCCCTTCCCCCCTATGAGCCATCTGAGGTCATATTTCCTGTCCTACTATCTTCTATTGGTATGTACATTCTCTGTACAAGCACTCTCTAAAAATATCAGTCTGTACCTGGATGGGCCCGATACGATCTTTATTAAAACACATCCATCCCAGATACAGTTTCAAGTTGGTAATGGGTTGTAAGATATGCATAAGCCTACACGTGGAGTTCACACCGCTTGCGCATTGCGTTATGAAGCCCACGTGCTACCATGCTGCTGATATGTGGATACAGGCCCACGGTCTACTGACAGCGGCATTCGCATGGAATGCCGTGGTGGTATACACGCCGGTCTATAAGCGCAGATCTGCCATCTCATCCATTACCAAGCCGAGTACTGTAATACATACATTGTACATGCGCATGGCCCAATTGCAGCCTTCAGAGCTTTAATTAAGCCACACGAGAGACATATGAATAACACGAATACATGACACATTTAAAGTTCGACCAACAATACAAAATTTCCATGACAGTATGAATAAAGCTTGTGATCCCACGGTGGTCTGGGGAGATCCAGCAATAGATTCTCAAATTGCCCCTGCAGACGGGGCCACACAAGGCTGGTCTCGACCCAGACAGTTTTCCAAATCGCAGACACAAACAATGATGAGGCTTGAAGCTTGCTTGAAGGTCTTGGAGAATGTGGTCTTCAGAGAGATAAATTAGAGGGAAGCCAGGACGTAATCTGTAGAGAAGGTGGTTGGTTGGTGAGGTCTTCCCCCGATCAGTGGTTGGAGTGGGATCCCCGGAGCGGGCATGGAGATGTGGTCGTCTGCCCGAGCTTGGCTTACACGGTCGATGAGGCAACAGGAACATCTCACCGCGGCATATAAAAGGCAGATGAAAAAGAGAAGCATCAGGATATACACTCCCACTTCCTTCAACCAAGATCCGATGGAGAACAGGAAATCTCCCAATCCTCCCAAACCCTTGAACGGATTCCAACCCTCACTAGCTATAGCTCTAGCTTTTCCCTGTAGTTCACTAACTTTGTCCATATGGGCCTGGACCTTGTCATCGGTGTCTTCTATCCAAGTACAACAATCCTCTCCGATGAACTCACAGAACCCCCCTTTGGCGGCTAAAAGATAATCAAGGGCCATCTTCTCCTGAAGCACTAAAATTCCCATCTGCCGTTGTTCTTGGGCAATTTCTCTGACAGCCTCTACGGTCTCGTTAAACATACTATCCACGATGACAGAAAAATTGTTCAGGCGCTTCATAAGTTCTATTCCCCATCCTGTCCATGAGGGGAACCAAGCCCATGCCTGGTCGCCCTCAGAGAACAGTTCCCTGCGAACTCTCCCTGCCATCCTTACCTTCTTGTGGACCATCAACTCTTCATGGTCCATCACTACATAGGATGCGGGGACTAGCTTTATGAGGGCACACGAACCTTTCGCGTTCTGGGGAAATGTTCTATAGGCTGCCGAACCACACAGAAAATAGTATGGACCTGTCAGAGCAGAACAGGAGGAGTTCCTCGTTCGGCCTCTGGTACTGAGCAACAGTTGCACAGACTGGGGGATTGCTCCCTCAGTCTGCACATCACATCCGTCCTTCCAACAAACGTGGTCTGGTCGGTCAGTGTGGTTACTCAGAAAGGAAGTCTGGTTAGTCAGATTGACAGTTATACCTCCCTCGCAGGTGGTAGTCCCAACAAACTTGTTACCTGTGTCAAAGCTGATGTTAAAGCACACCTGAGGGCTGCCTAGCTGCCCAGTTACCCATAATGGACTGGTGAGGGCCCTACAGGAGCTAGAGCTAATATTGGTGCTGAAACTGATGTTACCTGCTAAAAATGTGTCATTAAGTTCTACCGACAAATGTCTACGTGGGGGCTGACCAGGGGTCCCTTGCTTTTTCATGCCGACGCGGATGTCATATAGGGCATGAACAGCGGCCATTGCGGACATGTGATGACTGGGTGGGGGCTTAGAGCATACCCAACAGTTGGTTTTGTTGGCGGTTCTGGCTAAACGCAGGTGCATTTTAAATAAAAGGTTGGGGTATCTGCCGTCTTTTCCTCCGTTCACACACATGTATGACATACAAATAAAAAGAAAAAGGAAAATGACACCCCTCATTCTCTGGTGTAGCTGAAAAGCTTCTTGCAGTGGCTTGCGTGCACCCAGTTGTCTCGTCCCTCGAGTTTGAGTGAGGTAGGTGTCGTCAGCTGGACTTGGTATGGTCCGGTGAACCGTGGCTCAAGTCCGGTTCTTTGATGTTTCTTTAGGACGACCCAATCACCGCTACTCTCGGGGTGATATGGGGTGTGTCGCCGCTGACTCCAGTTCCACCAAAGAAATGCAGTCGTGTCCTTTGGAAGAGAGATTAGTAGTGGACAAAGAAGACATGTTAGCAGAAGAGGTGTTAGTATTGTTAGTCGTGTTGCAAAATTCAGCACTGTCATTGCTGTCCTCCCCCCCCTTCTCATCTTCCGACACAGGAAGAAGAGAAGCTGGGTTAAGAATAGTGCATCGTTTGATAGTGAGGTTAGTAGGGGTTAGGAGGGCTTTCCCCTGAGAGGGGTACCTTGCCTTGGATGTCCTGTTTTCGCAGGACCGTTCTTGCTGCACCGGTGTCAGTGAGGCAAGGGAGGGGATATTTTAATTCCTCTAGAAAAAGATGGATCTGGGCTGACACCGATTTGTCAACTTCCTATAAGAATTCATAGGAGTTACTTACCATGGTGGTCATAGGGGCGGAGGACTCATCAGGAATGAACTGCCACCGACCTTTAGGTAATTGGGGACAGCTCCTCCTCATGTGCCCCGTTTGGTGGCACTGGAAGCACCTGGGTGGGGGCCTATCCTTCCTGTGACCCAGATCCCTTGGTTTTTCGTGTGGGGTCTGGGACATAAGAACTTTGGCCTTGTCTTGTTTTCTTCTATCCATTTCCCTCTCTATTGCCGCAAGAGTGGAAAGGATAGCAGGGATAGACATCTCATTATATTCGGGTCGGGCCAGAACCAGCCTTTCCCGAATTTTAGTATCGATGCCTTCCAAAAATTTGGCCCGCAACAGAATGTGCGTCGCGGTCACCTTTACCCCTTCAGTTGGAGCATCAGGTCCAACTTCCAGATCCGCATCCAGTGCCGTCTGCTTGAGACGGCGCCAGAAGCAGGCGCTTTCCTCATTAGGACCCTGGGTGAGCTTCATCATGTCCGTAGTAGAGGTAGCACCATACATTTCTGGAAGCTTTGCCTTTAGCTGTGTACAGAACTCTTTGCCCCCTGAAGTCATCTCCTCATGCGTGGTTATAGAGCACCCTGCAATCACTGTACTGGCCACTTCCATGCCCACCTTTGCCCGTAGGATCTGTGCACAATCTGACCCGCTCATACCATAGCTGAACTGGTTTTGTCCAAACATTCGAGCAAATCCTCTCGGATTGACTCGATAGTCCGGGAGCTCAGCCAGAATAGTGCGGATCTCTGCCGGGGTGAAGGGGACATGCCAAACTACCCGTTCCCCTAAAGTCCGTTCCCCCCGTGCATTGGGAGGACCTTCAAATTGCTGCACCCTGACTGGATAGGCCTCGGTCCAGGAAGAGTGCAAGGGCTGACCCAGCATCATCGGTGGGCTTAGATTAACCACCTCGCTTACTGCACCTTCAGGTTTGAGGTCCCTCAGATCAGGGTATAGCTGGGGGGCAGGGGTCTGATCAGTGGTTCGTAGCGCTTTGATGCAATCCGCCCTGTTTTTTAACCGGGTGTCTATTCCCCTTGATTCACAGATAGTCTGCAAATCGGTTGTTGAGTAGGCTTCATAGTTGGAAACAGAAGGAGCTGGGGTGAAGCAGGAAGAAGGGAGAGGTAGAGGCAGAGGCTGAGGCATAGAGACAGAAGACACAGAAGGTATGTCAAGAGTGACGCCACTAACAGAAGAGACAGGTGCAGTTATACTTATCTCAGCCACTGTTGGTTGTTGGGGAACCCCAGCAGACCCTGATCCTGCCTGCCTTAGTAGAGTCAGCCCTGAAAGAGCTTCTTCCACCTCTGACACTGGATCCTCCTGTTTTATTCCCTCTGGAGGCCAGGTATACATCACCTGGTTCTTCCGGACAGACACCAGTTTATGTATGCCCTGCTTCCCTAATCGGATTGACCTGTGAAGCCATAGCTGTGCGATCTCTAGTTCTGATGCCTGCATCCGTGGTTCAAATTCAGAGATGAATTTTTCCCACCTCCATGCGTCAAATGTACCTTCCCGGGGAATTTCCCATCTGGTACCCTTCGACCATTTATTCCACCTTTTGAGGGGTTCTGTAGACTTCCCCCCCAAACTCACCTTCATCAGTTGTGCAGCTGTCCTTACCCTGAAGAGGGCTGCTTCCCCCTCTCTCTTCATGGACTGACTACTGCCCATCGTGACTAGTCACTGGTATATATCCCGCGTCCGGGTACCTGTTTACCCCCTGGAGCACTCGGTGGGATCCTACCGAGAGGCCTGATTCCACCACTTTCCCAGCACAGCGTAATTTATGTGATACTTATCGATCACCCGAAGCGCATCAAGTGGCGGTCAGACTGAGAGCACACCTCCCACTCTGTGACGGGAGTGACTTTTGGGGGTGGGGGGACCTCTGTATCATCTCCCCAAATCATTATGTTTAAGGCACCCTGTGCCTGTTAAGGGTTACAGGGTGTGTATGTGAATGTCTGAGTCCTGTGTGTTCCTTTGTCTAGACCACATGGCTGTCCATTGTCTGTTGACCATGTGCTACCCCCCATTGTGCTGTGTCTTCCTATCCAGTGAACTATTATGGGATGTACTGTTTGTATTGGTGTGGGGGTTGGTCAATGTCCTTGGCCACATGGTTGCATCCCATTGTTCTGTGTCTGGTTGGATGGGGAGGGGTGATGAGGTGTTTCCTGCCTATACTGTAGCCCTTCCCACTGAGGGTGGGCTGATGAGGTGTTTCCTGTCCCTGGTTGTCTTTCCCCGCCCTCTGTATAAAACATGTTTTGTGTACAATAAAGTTAGTTGACTTCCTGTTTTAGTAGGAGCTGGGTGTTGTCTGTCTTTTTCCTGAGGGATTCCGAGGGCGTGGTCCGTGGATGGTGTTCGGACAGGGGAAGTTGTGCTATAACGGAAAAACTCAGTGCGGTCTGGGTTCCGGTTCTGTTACACACTCCCACAGCGCAATTTGTGTGATCCTGACCACCCGAAGTGTTTGTGGTGACCAGGACTTCCCTGGACCGCCCACTCGCACAGCGTAATTTATGTGGCTCTCATCACCCACTGTGTTTGGCAGGCCACACCGCACAATGATGAAAGTGGCTTTTCTCTCCCTGCACACAGAAGCTAACACAAGTCAAAACAAAAAGAGGGGTTCTTGGATGTTACTTAGGGGTCACTGGTTGGGCAGAAACCTGCTAACTGACCTTTAGGAAATTTGTGTAAAGAAAAAACTTTCCTAATACACACAGAAAAAAACCCTTTTCAACCTGAAAAACTGTTAAAAAGGACAAAGTGGATCCTTATGAAAAACACGGGACGTTTCACAGTAAAACAATTACACCGAGGTAAACCGAAAAACTGCGCCAAAAGTAACCTTGTTGCTGACGCAAAAATCACTCCTATCAGCACCGCTAAACGATCCACGTTATACACGCAATCTTCACTGCAACCACCTAAAACCGTTTACACAAAAAGTCTGCTGGACGTCAAACACGCGACACAGCAGCTTAAAACAAACCCGCTTTACAATAAGGAACTACTTTTAACAGGAAAAACACAAGAAAAACATAATCACTATACAAGAAATCTATGTGCAAAAACCCAGACTACACCGCGCTCACTAAATGTGGAACACGTGAGGGAAAAACTCGCTTAACACACTTTAAATTGGCTGGCAATACGCAAATTTAAAGCTAAAAGCAAACAACTTAAACTGTAAAAAATTTGGATTAAAAACACAATATGGGTCAAATGCATATAGGAAACTTCATGCACATTGCATAGAGATTACTGCACATATGGTAGCCAACAAAATGGCCACCAAACAAAAGGAGTCCATGTGGTTTAGTCAAGAAAATGACCCCCCACAGAGGAGCACATGGCAGATACTAGAATGACCCCCCACAGGGGAGCACATGGTAACACTAGAATGACCCCCTACAGGGAAACACACTGCAGACTCTAGCCTCAAAATTGCCTCTTACATAAAACAGACTTTTAGACAGAACATACACTGGACAATTACACAACAATATGAAGTACACATACAACACAATTTGGGCACAATCACAGAACGGACATAAAACACCAACATATCACACTAACATGCACATGTAACAGAAAGGACCCCCTGCTGCATGCTTGCTGGGAGCAGTAGTACCACAAAACATTGTACAGATCACATACACACAGAGATCTTACAACAGTTAACAATTAACCTAAGCCTTTCAGCACTGTAATAATTACCTCACGTGGAGGGGGGGTAGAGCAATTACCACAGTACCTACAGCCCACAAATACTTACCTAACACTATGCAACAACGTTTACCCACTAAAACATATACCCGTTTAATTTTTGGTTGGAAGATTTTTAAACTTGACCAAATCCAGCCAACCAAAACCCACCCCTCTGCTGCTCTCCGCAGAGACAAACCCTTGTCTTTCACCCACAAATCAAGAGTTTAGGACAAAAAACGAGGTCCTTGTTAAGCGGTATTTCTTGTTAGCTAACAGAGAGCGAAATCAGCCACACGAACGCGCAAAAAGCGATCCTCTTAATGGCAGAGAGACCTGAAATGTGCCGGCATACTTTTTGCTAGTTCATGATAGCCATTTCCCCCCTCGTTCTAGGTTAGCTACGCAAGAATACGCGTTAGTATCCACCAGGCTCGCCAAACTGTCTTGGAAATTCGCTTTAACGAATTTCTCCTTACCGTGAGTACTCGCAGTTGGATGCGCAGAAATCCCCCATAAAGCTGTGTGAATCTCGCTTACCACGACTGCAGCCAAACTACACGATTCCTGCCCATCCAAATACTTTGGTTCTGTTGAATTTGTGGGTGATTGGAGCTCCGTTACCCTAGAATGATCACACGACACTCTAAGGCTGGTTGCAATCCACATAAGGGCCGGCTTTAGGCTCAGCTCTCTGTTTTATTAAAAATACACACACGCCCCCCACATGAATAAAGTCAAACCCCTCCCACCGAACAATGCAATGGGGAGTACCTATACAGAGGATGTACATTCCAATTGGAGCATAGCCTTTGCTATTATCTATCACTGGTCCTCCCCCATGAGTCTTCTGAGGTCAGCAGACTTCCTCCCCTTCCCCCCTATGAGCCATCTGAGGTCATATTTCCTGTCCTACTAGCTTCTATTGGTATGCAAAATTCTCTGCACAAGCATCTCCCTAAAAATATCAGTCTGTACCTGGATGGGCCCGATACGATCTTTATTAAAACACATCCATCCCAGATACAGTTCAGATTAGTAATGGGTTGTAAGATATGCATAAGCCTACACGTGGAGTTCACACCGCTTGCGCATTGCGTCACGAAGCCCACGTGGTACCATGCTGCTGATATGTGGATACAGGCCCACGGTCTACTGACAGCAGCATTCGCATGGAATGCCGTGGTGGTATACACGCCGGTCTATAAGCGCAGATCTGCCATCTCATCCATTACCAAGCTGAGTACTGTAATACATACATTGTACATGCGCATGGCCCAATTGCAGCCTTCAGAGCTTTAATTAAGCCACACGAGAGACATATGAATAACACGAATATATGACACATTTAAAGTTCGACCAACAATACAAAATTTCCATGACACGGTACAGGGGCTGTCTTGGAAATTCGCTTTAACGAATTTCCCCTTACCGTGAGTACTCGCAGTTGGATGCGCAGAAATCCCCCATAAAGCTGTGCGAATCTCGCTTACCACGACTGCAGCCAAACTACACAATTCCTGCCCATCCAAATACTTTGGTTCTGTTGAAATGTGGGGGTGGAGCTCCGTTACCCTAGAATGATCACACGACACTCTAAGGCTGGTGTTGCAACTCACATAAGGGCCGATTTTAGACCCAGCTCTCTGTTTTATTAAAAATACACACATGCCCCCCACATGAATAAAGTCAATCCCCTCCCACCGAACAATGCAATGGGGAGTACCTATACAGAGGATGTACATTCCAATTGGAGCATAGCCTTTGCTATTATCTATCACTGGTCCTCCCCCATGAGTCTTCTGAGGTCAGCAGACTTCCTCCCCTTCCCCCCCATGAGCCATCTGAGGTCATATTTCCTGTCCTACTAGCTTCTATTGGTATGTAAATTCTCTGCACAAGCATCTCCTAAAAATACCAGTCTGTACCTGGATGGGCCCGATACGATCTTTATTAAAACACATCCATCCAAGATACAGTTCAGATTAGTAATGGGTTGTAAGATATGCATAAGCCTACACGGGGAGTTCACACCGCTTGCGCATTGCGTTATGAAGCCCACGTGGTACTATGCTGCTGATATGTGGATACAGACCCACGGTCTACTGACAGCAGCATTTGCATCGAATGCCGTGGTGGTATACACGCCGGTCTATAAGCGCAGATCTGCCATCTCATCCATTACCAAGCTGAGTACTGTAATACATACATTGTACATGCGCATGGCCCAATTGCAGCCTTCAGAGCTTTAATTAAGCCACACGAGAGACATATGAATAACACGAATATATGACACATTTAAAGTTCGACCAACAATACAAAATTTCCATGACAGGGCCCATGGCAGATTAGGGGCCTGGCAGCAGCAATGGGAGACGCCCGTAATCTGCCAGCAACCTATGACAAAATGGAACCCAGCAGCAGTGTGAGGAGACCTGAAAGTGGCACATGGCAGAGTGTGGTGATGGAGACAGCAGCAATGGGAGGCGGTACAGGGACCCATGAGACACTGTGGACCTGGCAGCAGCATGAGGAGGCGGTACAGGGGCCTATGGCAGATTAGGGGCCTGGCAGCAACAATGGGAGACGCCCGTAATCTGCCAGCACTCTATGACAAAATGGAACCCAGCAGCAGTGTGAGGAGACCTGAAAGTGGCACATGGCAGAGTGTGACGATGGAGACAGCAGCAATGGGAGGCCGTACAGGGACCCATGAGACACTGTGGACCTGGCAGCAGCATGAGGAGGCGGTACAGGGGCCCATGGCAGATTACAGGCCTGGCAGCAGCAATGGGAGATGCCCGTAATCTGCCAGCAACCTATGACAAAATGGAACCCAGAAGCAGTGTGAGGAGACCTGAAAGTGGCACATGGCAGAGTGTGGCGATGGAGACAGCAGCAATGGGAGGCGGTACAGGGACCCATGAGACACTGTGGACCTGGCAGCAGCATGAGGAGGCGGTACAGGGGCCCATGGCAGATTAGGGGCCTGGCAGCAGCAATGGGAGGCCCGTAATCTGCCAGCACTCTATGACAAAATGGAACCCAGCAGCAGTGTGAGGAGACCTGAAAGTGGCACATGGCAGAGTGTGACGATGGAGACAGCAGCAATGGGAGGCGGTACAGGGACCCATGAGACACTGTGGACCTGGCAGCAGCATGAGGAGGCGGTACAGGGGCCCATGGCAGGTTACAGGCCTGGCAGCAGCAATGGGAGACGCCCGTAATCTGCCAGCACTCTATGACAAAATGGAACCCAGCAGCAGTGTGAGGAGACCTAAAAGTGGCACATGGCAGAGTGTGGCGATGGAGACAGCAGCAATGGGAGGCGGTACAGGGACCCATGAGACACTGTGGACCTGGCAGCAGCATGAGGAGGTGGTACAGGGGCCCATGGCAGATTACAGGCCTGGCAGCAGCTATGGGAGACGCCCGTAATCTGCCAGCACTCTATGACAAAATGGAACCCAGCAGCAGTGTGAGGAGACCTGAAAGTGGCACATGGCAGAGTGTGACGATGGAGACAGCAGCAATGGGAGGCGGTACAGGGACCCATGAGACACTGTGGACCTGGCAGCAGCATGAGGAGGCGGTACAGGGGCCCATGGCAGATTAGGGCCCTGGCAGCAGCAATGGGAGACGCCCGTAATCTGCCAGCAACCTATGACAAAATGGAACCCAGAAGCAGTGTGAGGAGACCTGAAAGTGGCACATGGCAGAGTGTGGCGATGGAGACAGCAGCAATGGGAGGCGGTACAGGGACCCATGAGACACTGTGGACCTGGCAGCAGCATGAGGAGGCGGTACAGGGGCCCATGGCAGATTAGGGGCCTGGCAGAAGCAATGGGAGACGCCCGTAATCTGCCAGCAACCTATGACAAAATGGAACCCAGCAGCAGTGTGAGGAGACCTGAAAGTGGCACATGGCAGAGTGTGGCGATGGAGACAGCAGCAATGGGAGGCGGTACAGGGACCCATGAGACACTGTGGACCTGGCAGCAGCATGAGGAGGCGGTACAGGGGCCCATGGCAGATTAGGGGCCTGGCAGCAGCAATGGGAGACGCCCGTAATCTGCCAGCACTCTATGACAAAATGGAACCCAGCAGCAGTGTGAGGAGACCTGAAAGTGGCACATGGCAGAGTGTGACGATGGAGACAGCAGCAATGGGAGGCCGTACAGGGACCCATGAGACACTCTGGACCTGGCAGCAGCATGAGGAGGCGGTACAGGGGCCCATAGCAGATTACAGGCCTGGCAGCAGCAATGGGAGACGCCCGTAATCTGCCAGCAACCTATGACAAAATGGAACCCAGAAGCAGTGTGAGGAGACCTGAAAGTGGCACATGGCAGAGTGTGGCGATGGAGACAGCAGCAATGGGAGGCGGTACAGGGACCCATGAGACACTGTGGACCTGGCAGCAGCATGAGGAGGCGGTACAGGGGCCCATGGCAGATTAGGGGCCTGGCAGCAGCAATGGGAGGCCCGTAATCTGCCAGCACTCTATGACAAAATGGAACCCAGCAGCAGTGTGAGGAGACCTGAAAGTGGCACATGGCAGAGTGTGACGATGGAGACAGCAGCAATGGGAGGCCGTACAGGGACCCATGAGACACTGTGGACCTGGCAGCAGCATGAGGAGGCGGTACAGGGGCCCATGGCAGGTTACAGGCCTGGCAGCAGCAATGGGAGACGCCCGTAATCTGCCAGCACTCTATGACAAAATGGAACCCTGCAGCAGTGTGAGGAGACCTGAAAGTGGCACATGGCAGAGTGTGACGATGGAGACAACAGCAATGGGAGGCCATACAGGGACCCATGAGACACTCTGGACCTGGCAGCAGCATGAGGAGGCGGTACGGGGGCCCATGGCAGATTACAGGCCTGGCAGCAGCAATGGGAGGCCTGTAATCTGCCAGCACCCTATGACAAAATGAAACCCAGCAGCAGTGTGAGGAGACCTGAAAGTGGCACATGGCAGGGGCATGATTCATGGCGGATTTAGTCAGTTGTGTCAGGAACTGGTGGTTTGAAATCCAGACTAATCCACGCCTGATTCATTTTCACAAACGTAAGTCTCTCCACACTTTGGGTGGACAGTCGTGTCCTCCGCGGAGTTACAATACCTCCTGCCGCACTAAACACGCGCTCCGATGCCACGCTACTGGCCGGGCATGACAGCCTTTCAAGGGCAAATTCAGCTAGTTGGGGCCAAAGGTCAAGTTTCGTTGCCCAGTAGTCAAGGGGATTGTCTACCTCGGTTGGCAGGGTGCTGTCCAAGTAGGCCCAAGCCTGTTGTTTGAGCTCCTGCTCCAGGTCCACCTGATGCTGCTGCTGCTGCTGCTGCGGCTGGTTAGTAGTTTCCTCACTGCGCTGGTGAAGAAAGCTACTCATCATCGACTGCAGACTGAGGCAGCCGCTGCTGGTGGAGCTGCCACTGCTCCTACCACCCCACCCCTCCCCTGCTGCCATGGCAGCGGAACGCGAGCGCACAGGGCCCACAGTGTCTGAGGATGGACGTTGGCGCAGAAAGGCAGAGACCAACTGACTACATAGGTGGTTTTTATAGTACGTTATTTTGGCCTCCCTCTCAGCAGGTGTGAAAAAGGCCACCATTTTGGAATGGTAGCGAGGGTCCAACAAGGTGGACAGCCAAAAGTCATCCCTCTGTCTGATGGTTATTATTCGGCTGTCGCTACGCAAGCAACCGAGCATGCTATGGGCCATTTGTGCCAAGGAATGCGAGGGACTCCCTGCCTCCATCTCCACAGCATACTGCCACGGTGCGTCTGGGTCCTCTGTCTCCTCCTCCTCCTCCTCTACCAGATGCTCCTGCTCCTCCACTCCTGTCCGCTGAGTGGAAAAACCACCCATTTCACTCAATAATTCCTGAGCACCAATGTCCTCCTCTACCTCCTCCTCTTCTTCCTGTCCTGCCCCCACAGGGGTCATGTGGCGTTGAGATCTGTGCGCCACGTCTACCGCTCCCTGACCAGCCATTGTTAACAGCATTTGTTCCAGGACGTGCAACAGAGGAATGACGTCGTTCATCCCATAGTCCTGCCGACTCACGAATAGCGTGGCCTCCTCAAAGGGCCTGAGCAAGCGGCAGGTGTCACGCATGAGCTGCCAATGGCTGACATCGAAGTTACACAGGGGAGTACCTTTATCCGCTTGTAACATCAGGAAATTGGTGATGGCCTTTCGCTGTTCGTAAAGGTGGTCTAACATGTGTAGTATTGAATTCCACCTTGTTGCAACGTCGCAGATCAGGCGATGCTGTGGAATTCCGTTCTGCCGCTGCAGCTCAAGGAGGGTGTGCTTTGCGGTGTAGGAATGGCTGAAATGCATGCAAAGTTTACGTGACATTTTAAGGATGTCTTGCAGTGGGATGGTGGATTTTAGGAACCGCTTGACAACCAGATTGAACACGTGAGCCATGCATGGCGCATGGCACAACCTTACTTGACGCAGAGCAGACACCATGTTCTTTCCGTTGTCTTTCAACATGGTTCCGATTTTCAGTTTGCGCGGAGACAGCCATCTGTCGATTTCTCTGTTCATTACACTCAGAAGTTCCTCCCCTGTGTGACTACGTTCG
The DNA here is from genome assembly GCF_062004578.1 of Staurois parvus. Taxonomy (NCBI): domain Eukaryota; kingdom Metazoa; phylum Chordata; class Amphibia; order Anura; family Ranidae; genus Staurois; species Staurois parvus. The sequence goes on along the minus strand of NW_028319715.1, from coordinate 368,973 downwards.
CCAAAGCATACCAAGTGCAGCACAGCGTGACACCGTTGCGCCCTGCACATGTGATATGCCGGTCGGGTAATGGGACTTGGCACGGGGGTGGCGGCTGAGGACACGGCGGAAGAAGAGGTGGTAGAGGCGGACATGTTTGCTGGACCAAGGACGTGCAAACGTGGAGGCAAAAGCGTCGTGACCTGTCCAAGTTGCTGGTGCGGCTGTGCCGGCACCACGTTCACCCAGTGGGCCGTAAATGACATGTACTGTCCCTGACCGTAGTTACAGCTCCACACGTCGGCGCTGCCGTGCACTTTGGCAGAGACCGACATGCTCAAAGACTGGCCCACCATCTCTTCTACATGTGAATGCAGGGCTGGCACTGCCTTTTTGGCGAAGAAATGCCGGCTTGGCACTCTCCACCGCGGCGCGGCACAAGCCATCATTTCTCGGAAAGGTGCTGAGTCCACCACTTGGAAAGGGAGGGACTGCAGCACCAGCAACTTGGACAGGAGGACATTCAGCTTTTGCACCGTCGGGTGCGTGCTCGCAAACTGTTGTCTCTTGGAAACGGATTCCAAGAAAGACTGCTGACGGAATCCGTGAAGAGGAGTAGCAGGAGAAGGAGCATCTGAACGAGCGGAAGATGCCAACGAGCGACAACTCCCCTCAGCAGAGGTGTTGGAGCCTTGACTGGCTGATAGAGGGCGATTGACGTCGGGTGACGGAGCAAGTAACGGAGCGGGTGATGGAGCGGGGGCTGGGGCAAGCAGAACCGCCGTATCTTGATCACGGTTTTCCCAGGCCACCGAATGGCGACGCTGCATATGCTGACGCAACGCTGTAGTCCCAACATGGGCCCCCTGGCCACGCTTGACTTTCTGGCCACATAGTCGACATACGGCTACGTTTACTTCCTCGGGCGGCTTGACGAAAAATTGCCACACCGCCGAGTAGGAAACTTTGCCCCCGCTACTCCTCACTGGCTGACTGCTACTTCCTCCGTGCACACCGGCACCACTACTGGCCGTGGTGGTAGGCTGCAGTGGAGCTGGTGCTCTACTCCGTGGCCATTTGCCTCCACTGACACTGCTGCGACCCTGCTGCCTCCTGGGCAACCCACCGACTCTTTTGCTCGCTGCCAAGCTGGCACCCTCTTCTCCTGATGATGCGGAAGAAATTGCCTGATGACGACGAGGCTGCCAAGTGCGATCAGCCTCCTCATCATCAATTAGGGTCTCCGCCTCACTACTAGCCCCCTCGGCTGCGTGTGGGTCAGGAGACAGACCTGTCTCTAGACCGGCTACCGAGCCACTCTCCTCGCCAGTACTTCTTCGCCTGGCTGCTGAAGAGGCGGATGTCTCCCCCCGTTCCTGACCGACCTCTGTTAGCTCTTCCTCACTGTAGAGTGGGGCTGAGCCCACAGCATGCGATACTTCGCTTGGTGAGGGAACAGCAAAGGACAGGGGCAGGTAGAGGACACGTGATTTCAGTGGGCTTGCTCCCGGGCCATGCCAACTAACGGTTGTGTCTGACGTACACACCGACCGTTGGCTGTAGGTGTCAGAGGTGACCTGGGAAGAGGAAGACGACCGAGCCAACCAATCGATGACGGCAGGGTTGTCGGTGGAGACACGACCGCTGGATGACACCGGGAGCACTGGCCTCTGGCTGCGACAAGTGCTGCCTCAACCTCTTCCTCTGCTGCCACGTCTACTCGCTCCTAAAACATTGCCTCCTCTGCCACTCCTCTGCATGTTGTCTGACATACTCTTTAATTCAACGATTCTGTGTCCCTGAGTAACAATTCTGTGTCCCTCAGTAACAATTCTGTGTCCCTCAGTAACAATTCTGTGTCTGTCCCTGAGTAACAATTCTGTGTCCCTGAGTAACAATTCTGTGTCCCTGAGTAACAATTCTGTGTCCCTGAGTAACAATTCTGTGTCTGTCCCTGAGTAACAATTCTGTGTCCCTCAGTAACAATTCTGTGTCCCTCAGTAACAATTCTGTGTCCCTCAGTAACAATTCTGTGTCTGTCCCTGAGTAACAATTCTGTGTCCCTGAGTAACAATTCTGTGTCCCTCAGTAACAATTCTGTGTCCCTCAGTAACAATTCTGTGTCTTTCCCTGAGAAAAAATTCTGTGTCCCTGAGTAACAATTCTGTGTCCCTGAGTAACAATTCTGTGTCTCTCAGTAACAATTCTGTGTCTGTCCCTGAGTAACAATTCTGTGTCCCTGAGTAACAATTCTGTGTCCCTCAGTAACAATTCTGTGTCCCTCAGTAAGAATTCTGTGTCTGTCCCTGAGTAACAATTCTGTGTCCCTGAGTAACAATTCTGTGTCCCTGAGTAACAATTGTGTCCCTGAGTAACAATTCTGTGTCCCTCAGTAATAATTCTGTGTCTGTCCTTGAGTAACAATTCTGTGTCCCTGAGTAACAATTCTGTGTCCCTCAGTAACAATTCTGTGTCTGTCCCTGAGTAACAATTCTGTGTCCCTGAGTAACAATTCTGTGTCCCTCAGTAACAATTCTGTGTCCCTCAGTAACAATTCTGTGTCCCTCAGTAACAATTCTGTGTCTGTCCCTGAGTAACAATTCTGTGTCCCTGAGTAACAATTGTGTCCCTTAGTAACAATTCTGTGTCCCTCAATAACAATTCTGTGTCTGTCCCTGAGTAACAATTCTGTGTCCCTGAGTAACAATTCTGTGTCCCTCAGTAACAATTCTGTGTCCCTCAGTAACAATTCTGTGTCCCTCAGTAACAATTATGTGTCTGTCCCTGAGTAACAATTCTGTGTCCCTGAGCAACAATTCTGTGTCCCTGAGTAACACTTCTGTGTCCCTCAGTAACAATTCTGTGTCTGTCCCTGAGTAACAATTATGTGTCCCTGAGTAACAATTCTGTGTCCCTCAGTAACAATTCTGTGTCCCTCAGTAACAATTCTGTGTCTCTCAGTAACAATTCTGTGTCTGTCCCTGAGTAACAATTCTGTGTCCCTGAGTAACAATTCTGTGTCCCTCAGTAACAATTCTGTGTCCCTCAGTAACAATTCTGTGTCTCTCAGTAACAATTCTGTGTCTGTCCCTGAGTAACAATTCTGTGTCCCTGAGTAACAATTCTGTGTCCCTGAGTAACACTTCTGTGTCCCTCAGTAACAATTCTGTGTCTGTCCCTGAGTAACAATTATGTGTCCCTGAGTAACAATTCTGTGTCCCTCAGTAACAATTCTGTGTCCCTCAGTAACAATTCTGTGTCTCTCAGTAACAATTCTGTGTCTGTCCCTGAGTAACAATTCTGTGTCTGTCCCTGAGTAACAATTCTGTGTCCCTGAGTAACAATTCTGTGTCCCTCAGTAACAATTCTGTGTCCCTCAGTAACAATTCTGTGTCCCTCAGTAACAATTATGTGTCTGTCCCTGAGTAACAATTCTGTGTCCCTGAGTAACAATTCTGTGTCCCTCAGTAACAATTCTGTGTCCCTCAGTAACAATTCTGTGTCTGTCCCTGAGTAACAATTCTGTGTCCCTGAGTAACAATTCTGTGTCCCTCAGTAACAATTCTGTGTCCCTCAGTAACAATTCTGTGTCTCTCAGTAACAATTCTGTGTCTGTCCCTGAGTAACAATTCTGTGTCCCTGAGTAACAATTCTGTGTCCCTCAGTAACAATTCTGTGTCCCTCAGTAACAATTCTTTGTCTGTCCCTGAGTAACAATGCTGTGTCCCTGAGTAACAATTCTGTGTCCCTGAGTAACAATTCTGTGTCCCTCAGTAGCAATTCTGTGTCCCTCAGTAACAATTCTGTGTCCCTCAGTAACAATTCTGTGTCTGTCCCTGAGTAACAATGCTGTGTCCCTGAGTAACAATTCTGTGTCCCTCAGTAACAATTCTGTGTCCCTCAGTAGCAATTCTGTGTCCCTCAGTAACAATTCTGTGTCCCTCAGTAACAATTCTGTGTCTGTCCCTGAGTAACAATTCTGTGTCCCTGAGTAACAATTGTGTCCCTGAGTAACAATTCTGTGTCCCTCAGTAACAATTATGTGTCTGTCCCTGAGTAACAATTCTGTGTCCCTGAGTAACAATTCTGTGTCCCTGAGTAACAATTGTGTCCCTGAGTAACAATTCTGTGTCCCTCAGTAACAATTCTGTGTCTGTCCCTGAGTAACAATTCTGTGTCCCTCAGTAACAATTCTGTGTCCCTCAGTAACAATTCTGTGTCTGTCCCTGAGTAACAATTCTGTGTCCCTGAGTAACAATTCTGTGTCCCTCAGTAACAATTCTGTGTCCCTCAGTAACAATTCTGTGTCCCTCAGTAACAATTCTGGGTCTGTCCCTCAGTAACAATTCTGTGTCCCTCAGTAACAATTCTGTGTCTGTCCCTGAGTAACAATTCTGTGTCCCTCAGTAACAATTCTGTGTCTGTCCCTGAGTAACAATTCTGTGTCCCTCAGTAACAATTCTGTGTCCCTCAGTAACAATTTTGTGTCTGTCCCTGAGTAACAATTCTGTGTCCCTGAGTAACAATTCTGTGTCCCTCAGTAACAATTCTGTGTCCCTCAGTAACAATTCTGTGTCCCTCAGTAACAATTATGTGTCTGTCCCTGAGTAACAATTCTGTGTCCCTGAGTATCATTTCTGTGTCCCTCAGTAACAATTCTGTGTCCCTCAGTAACAATTCTGTGTCTGTCCCTGAGTAACAATTCTGTGTCCCTTAGAAACAATTCTGTGTCCCTCAGTAACAATTCTGTGTCCCTCAGTAACAATTATGTGTCTGTCCCTGAGTAACAATTCTGTGTCTGTTCCTGAGTAACAATTCTGTGTCTGTCCCTGAGTAACAATTCTGTGTCTGTCCCTGAGTAACAATTCTGTGTCCCTCACTAACAATTCTGTGTCTGTCCCTGAGTAACAATTCTGTGTCTGTCCCTGAGTAACAATTCTGTGTCTTTCCCTGAGTAACAATTCTGTGTCTGTCCCTGAGTAACAATTCTGTGTCTGTCCCTGAGTAACAAATCTGTGTCCCTAAGTAACAATTCTGTGTCCCTCAGTAACAATTCTGTGTCCCTAAGTAACGGTTCTGTGTCCCTAAGTAACGGTTCTGTTGCCCTAAGTAACGGTTCTATGGCCCTAAGTAACGGTTCTGTGTCCCTAAATAACGGTTCTGTGTCTCTATGTAACGATTCTGTGGCCCTAATTAACGGTTCTGTGTCCCTAAGTAACGATTCTGTGGCCCTAAGTAACGGTTCTGTGTCCCTAAGTAACGATTCTGTGGCCCTAAGTAACGGTTCTGTGTCCCTTAGTAACGGATCTGTGTCCCTAAGTAACGGTTCTGTGTCCCTAAGTAACGATTCTGTTACACAGACAGGTGTGCCTCTCTTGAATGACTGGAGGCTAATGGAGAATTCTAAAATGGCCGCAATTTATAGCTCGACCATTACACAGTGCTGGCTGGCTGGCTGCTGATTGGCTAATGCGATCACATGTCATGAATGAATGCATTATCGGTCAGCGTGCCTTGTCTGCGCGCCTTCCCAGAGATCCTCTCTCCGTCGCCGCACATGTCGCCGCCATTTTAGGAAAAATTTCGATTCGCGCATCTGAAGTCTGCTAATTTTCGGATTCGGCGCAAATCGAAATTTTCCTAATATTCGAAACGAATTCCACTTCGCCGAGTTCGATTCGCTCATCTCTACTAATCACCCAAAAAATATTACCGCCACCCGGCGTGTATATGGATTTAACTCTTTGAATGTACAATAGTGGTTGTGAAGCAGAAAGTCAGTTTATTGTACACAATCGGTCAATTGCAGCTTGCCGTTGGCTGGAAACTGTACGTTTAGGTCACTGGAATGCACTAATCACCCAAAAAATATTACCGCCACCCGGCGTGTAAATGGATCTAACTCTTTGAATGTACAATAGTGGTTGTGAAGCAGAAAGTCAGTTTATTTTGCACAATCGGCAAACTGCAGCACCAACTGTGCACGACAGCCACCAAAAAAAAAAAGGGTGTATGTCACTTTAAATTTTCGATTATTTGATAGCTGTGGCCCTAAGTAACGATTCTGTGTCCCTGAGTAACGATTCTGTGTCCCTGAGTAACGATTCTGTGTCCCTGAGTAACAATTCTGTGTCCCTGAGTAACAGTTCTGTGTCCCTGAGTAACGATTCTGTGTCCCTAAGTAACGATTCTGTGTCCCTGAGTAACGATTCTGTGGCCCTAAAGTCTCTGTGGCCCTAACTCTGTCCCTTAATACACACAGGTCTGTCTCTCTTGAATGACCGGAGGCTAATGGAGAATTCTAAGATGGCCGCGATTTATAGCTCCACCATTACACAGTGCTGGCTGGCTGGCTGCTGATTGGCTAATGCGATCACATGTCATGAATGCATTATGGGTCAGCGCGCCTTGTCTGCGCGCCTTCCCAGAGATCCCCGCCCCATCTTCTCTGTCCATTTTCTCCTTCGCCACACATGTCGCCGCCTTTTTTGGGAAAATTCGATTCGTGCATCCGAAGTTTGCTAATCTTCGGATTCGTCGCGAATAGAATTTTTCCAAATCTTCGGAACGAATTCCACTTCGTCATGTTCGATTCGCTCATCTCTAATTATTGGTGTCAGAGGGAGGAATAATACCCCATCATTAGTGTCAGTGGGAGTAATAGTGCCCCATCATTGGTGTCAGTGGGAGGAATAGTGCCCCATCATTGGTGTCAGTTGGAAGAATAGTGTCCCATCATTGGTGTCAGTGGGAGGAATAGTGCCCATCATTGGTGTCAGTGAGGGGAATAGTGTCCCATTGTTGGTGTCAGTTGGAGGAATAATACCCCATCATTAGTGTCAGTGGGGGGAATAGTGCCCCATCATTGGTGTCAGTGGGAGGAATAGTGTCCCATCATCGGTGTCAGTAAGGGGAATAGTGCCCCATTGTTGGTGTCAGTGGGAGGAATAATGCCCCATCATTGGTGTCAGTGGAGGGAATAGTGCCCCATTGTTGGTGTCAGTGGGAGGAATAGTGCCCCATCATTGGTGTCAGTTGGATGAATAGTGTCCCATCATTGGTGTCAGTGGGAGGAATAGTGCCCATCATTGGTGTCAGTGAGGGGAATAGTGTCCCATTGTTGGTGTCAGTTGGAGGAATAATACCCCATCATTAGTGTCAGTGGGGGGAATAGTGCCTCATCATTGGTGTCAGTGGGAGGAATAGTGCCCCATCATTGGTATCAGTGGGGGGAATAGTGCCCCATTGTTGGTGTCAGTGGGAGGAATAGTGCACCATCATTGGTGTCAGTGGGAGGAATAGTGCCCCATCATTGGTGTCAGTGGGGGGAATAGTGCCCCATTGTTGGTGTCAGTGGGAAGAATAGTGCCCCATCATTGGTGTCAGTGAGATGAATAGTGCCCCATTGTTGGTGTCAGTGGGAGGAATAGTGCCCCATCATTGGTGTCAGTAGGATGAATAGTGCTCCATCATTGGTGTCAGTAGGATGAATAGTGCTCCATCATTGGTGTCAGTGGGAGGAATAGTGCCCCATCATTGGTGTCAGTTAGATGAATAGTGCCCCTATAGGAGAGATGGGAATACAGGTAAGGGGACTCTAAGTGTTCCATAATAGGAAACATAACCAATGTATAAAAAAGTACAAATGTTTATTTCAGACAATAATAACAATTGCAATACAAAAGTTGCGTCCAAACAGTAACACCGCGTGCGCCCATATCGGTGATGTCACTGGTATATAAAAGCTGCAAGTCCTTGTGTACGGCCCATAGATGATAGAGCACTCGGGCAGCTGGTCCTCTCTGCTCACCTCCACACCCCAAACACCCCTCTCTGCTCACCTCCACACCCCAAACACCCCTCTCTGCTCACCTCCACACCCCTCTCTGCTCACCTCCACACCCCAAACACCCCTCTCTGCTCACCTCCGCACCCCAAACACCCCTCTCTGCTCACCTCCACACCCCTCTCTGCTCACCTCCACACCCCAAACACCCCTCTCTGCTCACCTCCATACCCCAAACAGGCCTCTCTGCTCACCTCCACACCTCAAACCGCTCTCTGCTCACCTCCACACCTCAAACACCCCTCTCTGCTCATCTCCACACCTCAAACATCCCTCTCTGCTCACCTCCACACCCCAAACACCCCTCTCTGCTCACCTCCACACCTCAAACACCCCTCTCTGCTCACTTCCACACCCCAAACACCCCTCTCTGCTCACCTCCACACCCCGAACACCCCTCTCTGCTCACCTCCACACCCCAAACACCCCTCTCTGCTCACCTCCACACCCCAAACACCCCTCTCTGCTCACCTCCACACCCCAAACACCCCTCTCTGCTCACCTCCACGCCTCAAACACCCCTCTCTGCTCACCTCCACACCCCTAACACCCCTCTCTGCTCACCTCCACGCCTCAAACACCCCTCTCTGCTCACCTCCACACCCCAAACACCCCTCTCTGCTCACCTCCACACCCCAAACACCCCTCTCTGCTCACCTCCACACCCCAAACACCCCTCTCTGCTCACCTCCACACCCCAAACACCCCTCTCTGCTCACCTCCACACCTCAAACACCCCTCTCTGTTCACCTCCACACCCCAAACACCCCTCTCTGCTCACCTCCACACCTCAAACACCCCTCTCTGCTCACCTCCACACCCCCAACACCCTTCTCTGCTCACCTCCACACCTCAAACACCCCTCTCTGCTCACCTCCACACCCCAAACACCCCTGTCTGCTCACCTCCACACCCCAAACACCCCTCTCTGCTCACCTCCACACCCCAAACACCCCTCTCTGCTCACCTCCACACCTCAAACACCGCTCTGCTCACCTCCACACCCCAAACACCCCTCTCTGCTCACCTCCACACCCCAAACACCCCTCTCTGCTCACCTCCACACCTCAAACACCCCTCTCTGCTCACCTCCACACCCCAAACACCCCTCTCTGCTCACCTCCACACCCCAAACACCCCTCTCTGCTCACCTCCACACCCCTCTCTGCTCACTTTCACACCCCAAACACCTCTCTCTGCTCACCTCCACACCCCAAACACCCCTCTCTGCTCACCTCCACACCCCAAACACCCCTCTCTGCTCACCTCCACACCCCTCTCGCTCACCTCCACACCCCAAACACAACTCTCTGCTCACCTCCACACCCCAAACACCCCTCTCTGCTCACCTCCACACCCCAAACACCCCTCTCTGCTCACCTCCACACCCCAAACACCCCTCTCTGCTCACCTCCACGCCTCAAACACCCCTCTCTGCTCACCTCCACACCCCAAACACCCCTCTCTGCTCACCTCCACGCCTCAAACACCCCTCTCTGCTCACCTCCACACCCCAAACACCCCTCTCTGCTCACCTCCACACCCCAAACACCCCTCTCTGCTCACCTCCACACCCCAAACACCCCTCTCTGCTCACCTCCACACCCCAAACACCCCTCTGCTCACCTCCACACCTCAAACACCCCTCTCTGTTCACCTCCACACCCCAAACACCCCTCTCTGCTCACCTCCACACCTCAAACACCCCTCTCTGCTCACCTCCACACCCCAAACACCCTTCTCTGCTCACCTCCACACCTCAAACACCCCTCTCTGCTCACCTCCACACCCCAAACACCCCTCTCTGCTCACCTCCACACCCCAAACACCCCTCTCTGCTCACCTCCACACCTCAAACACCGCTCTGCTCACCTCCACACCCCAAACACCCCTCTCTGCTCACCTCCACACCCCAAACACCCCTCTCTGCTCACCTCCACACCTCAAACACCCCTCTCTGCTCACCTCCACACCCCAAACACCCCTCTCTGCTCACCTCCACACCCCAAACACCCCTCTCTGCTCACCTCCACACCCCAAACACCCCTCTCTGCTCACCTCCACACCCCTCTCTGCTCACCTCCACACCCCAAACACCCCTCTCTGCTCACCTCCATACCCCAAACAGGCCTCTCTGCTCACCTCCACACCTCAAACCGCTCTCTGCTCACCTCCACACCTCAAACACCCCTCTCTGCTCATCTCCACACCTCAAACATCCCTCTCTGCTCACCTCCACACCCCAAACACCCCTCTCTGCTCACCTCCACACCTCAAACACCCCTCTCTGCTCACCTCCACACCTCAAACAGCTCTCTGCTCACCTCCACACCTCAAACACCCCTCTCTACTCACCTCCACACCTCAAACACCCCTCTCTGCTCACTTCCACACCCCAAACACCCCTCTCTGCTCACCTCCACACCCCGAACACCCCTCTCTGCTCACCTCCACACCCCAAACACCCCTCTCTGCTCACCTCCACACCCCAAACACCCCTCTCTGCTCACCTCCACACCCCAAACACCCCTCTCTGCTCACCTCCACGCCTCAAACACCCCTCTCTGCTCACCTCCACACCCCTAACACCCCTCTCTGCTCACCTCCACGCCTCAAACACCCCTCTCTGCTCACCTCCACACCCCAAACACCCCTCTCTGCTCACCTCCACACCCCAAACACCCCTCTCTGCTCACCTCCACACCCCAAACACCCCTCTCTGCTCACCTCCACACCTCAAACACCCCTCTCTGTTCACCTCCACACCCCAAACACCCCTCTCTGCTCACCTCCACACCTCAAACACCCCTCTCTGCTCACCTCCACACCCCCAACACCCTTCTCTGCTCACCTCCACACCTCAAACACCCCTCTCTGCTCACCTCCACACCCCAAACACCCCTGTCTGCTCACCTCCACACCCCAAACACCCCTCTCTGCTCACCTCCACACCCCAAACACCCCTCTCTGCTCACCTCCACACCTCAAACACCGCTCTGCTCACCTCCACACCCCAAACACCCCTCTCTGCTCACCTCCACACCCCAAACACCCCTCTCTGCTCACCTCCACACCTCAAACACCCCTCTCTGCTCACCTCCACACCCCAAACACCCCTCTCTGCTCACCTCCACACCCCAAACACCCCTCTCTGCTCACCTCCACACCCCTCTCTGCTCACTTTCACACCCCAAACACCTCTCTCTGCTCACCTCCACACCCCAAACACCCCTCTCTGCTCACCTCCACACCCCAAACACCCCTCTCTGCTCACCTCCACACCCCTCTCGCTCACCTCCACACCCCAAACACAACTCTCTGCTCACCTCCACACCCCAAACACCCCTCTCTGCTCACCTCCACACCCCAAACACCCCTCTCTGCTCACCTCCACACCCCAAACACCCCTCTCTGCTCACCTCCACGCCTCAAACACCCCTCTCTGCTCACCTCCACACCCCAAACACCCCTCTCTGCTCACCTCCACGCCTCAAACACCCCTCTCTGCTCACCTCCACACCCCAAACACCCCTCTCTGCTCACCTCCACACCCCAAACACCCCTCTCTGCTCACCTCCACACCCCAAACACCCCTCTCTGCTCACCTCCACACCCCAAACACCCCTCTGCTCACCTCCACACCTCAAACACCCCTCTCTGTTCACCTCCACACCCCAAACACCCCTCTCTGCTCACCTCCACACCTCAAACACCCCTCTCTGCTCACCTCCACACCCCAAACACCCTTCTCTGCTCACCTCCACACCTCAAACACCCCTCTCTGCTCACCTCCACACCCCAAACACCCCTCTCTGCTCACCTCCACACCCCAAACACCCCTCTCTGCTCACCTCCACACCTCAAACACCGCTCTGCTCACCTCCACACCCCAAACACCCCTCTCTGCTCACCTCCACACCCCAAACACCCCTCTCTGCTCACCTCCACACCTCAAACACCCCTCTCTGCTCACCTCCACACCCCAAACACCCCTCTCTGCTCACCTCCACACCCCAAACACCCCTCTCTGCTCACCTCCACACCCCAAACACCCCTCTCTGCTCACCTCCACACCCCAAACACCCCTCTCTGCTCACCTCCACACCCCAAACACCCCTCTCTGCTCACCTCCACACCCCTCTCTGCTCACTTTCACACCCCAAACACCTCTCTCTGCTCACCTCCACACCCCAAACACCCCTCTCTGCTCACCTCCACACCCCAAACACCCCTCTCTGCTCACCTCCACACCCCTCTCGCTCACCTCCACACCCCAAACACAACTCTCTGCTCACCTCCACACCCCAAACACCCCTCTCTGCTCACCTCCACACCCCAAACACCCCTCTCTGCTCACCTCCACACCCCAAACACCCCTCTCTGCTCACCTCCACGCCTCAAACACCCCTCTCTGCTCACCTCCACACCCCAAACACCCCTCTCTGCTCACCTCCACGCCTCAAACACCCCTCTCTGCTCACTTCCACACCCCAAACACCCCTCTCTGCTCACCTCCACACCCCAAACACCCCTCTCTGCTCACCTCCACACCCCAAACACCCCTCTCTGCTCACCTCCACACCCCAAACACCCCTCTGCTCACCTCCACACCTCAAACACCCCTCTCTGTTCACCTCCACACCCCAAAAACCCCTCTCTGCTCACCTCCACACCTTAAACACCCCTCTCTGCTCACCTCCACACCCCAAACACCCCTCTCTGCTCAACTCCACACCCCAAACACCCCTCTCTGCTCACCTCCACACCCCTCTCTGCTCACTTCCACACCCCAAACACCTCTCTCTGCTCACCTCCACACCCCAAACACCCCTCTCTGCTCACCTCCACACCCCAAACACCCCTCTCTGCTCACCTCCACACCCCTCTCGCTCACCTCCACACCCCAAACACAACTCTCTGCTCACCTCCACACCTCAAACACCCCTCTCTGCTCACCTCCACACCTCAAACACCCCTCTGCTCACCTCCACACCCCAAACACCCCTCTCTGCTCACCTCCACACCCCAAACACCCCTCTCTGCTCACCTCCACACCTCAAACACCCCTCTGCTCACCTCCACACCCCAAACACCCCTCTCTGCTCACCTCCACACCCCAAACACCCCTCTCTGCTCACCTCCACACCTCAAACACCCCTCTCTGCTCACCTCCACACCCCAAACACCCCTCTCTGCTCACCTCTACACCCCAAACACCCCTCTCTGCTCACCTCCACACCCCAAACACCCCTCTCTGCTCACCTCCACACCCCAAACACCCCTCTCTGCTCACCTCCACACCCCAAACACCCCTCTCTGCTCACCTCCACACCCCAAACACCCCTCTCTGCTCACCTCCACACCCCTCTCTGCTCACTTTCACACCCCAAACACCTCTCTCTGCTCACCTCCACACCCCAAACACCCCTCTCTGCTCACCTCCACACCCCAAACACCCCTCTCTGCTCACCTCCACACCCCTCTCGCTCACCTCCACACCCCAAACACAACTCTCTGCTCACCTCCACACCTCAAACATCCCTCTCTGCTCACTTCCACACCTCAAACACACCTCTCTGCTCACCTCCACACCCCAAACACCCCTCTCTGCTCACCTCCACACCCCAAACACCCCTCTCTGCTCACCTCCACACCTCAAACACCCCTCTCTGCTCACCTCCACACCCCAAACACCCCTCTCTGCTCAACTCCACACCCCAAACACCCCTCTCTGCTCACCTCCACACCCCTCTCTGCTCACTTCCACACCCCAAACACCTCTCTCTGCTCACCTCCACACCCCAAACACCCCTCTCTGCTCACCTCCACACCCCAAACACCCCTCTCTGCTCACCTCCACACCCCTCTCGCTCACCTCCACACCCCAAACACAACTCTCTGCTCACCTCCACACCTCAAACACCCCTCTGCTCACCTCCACACCCCAAACACCCCTCTCTGCTCACCTCCACACCCCAAACACCCCTCTCTGCTCACCTCCACACCTCAAACACCCCGCTCTGCTCACCTCCACACCCCAAACACCCCTCTCTGCTCACCTCCACACCCCAAACACCCCTCTCTGCTCACCTCCACACCTCAAACACCCCTCTGCTCACCTCCACACCCCAAACACCCCTCTCTGCTCACCTCCACACCCCAAACACCCCTCTCTGCTCACCTCCACACCTCAAACACCCCTCTCTGCTCACCTCCACACCCCAAACACCCCTCTCTGCTCACCTCCACACCACTCTCGCTCACCTCCACACCCCAAACACAACTCTCTGCTCACCTCCACACCTCAAACACCCCTCTCTGCTCACTTCCACACCTCAAACACCCCTCTCTGCTCACCTCCACACCCCAAACACCCATCTCTGCTCACCTCCACACCCCAAACACCCCTCTCTGCTCACCTCCACACCTCAAACACCCCTCTCTGCTCACCTCCACACCCCAAACACCCCTCTCTGCTCAACTCCACACCACAAACACCCCTCTCTGCTCACCTCCACACCCCTCTCTGCTCACTTCCACACCCCAAACACCTCTCTCTGCTCACCTCCAAACCCAAAACACCCCTCTCTGCTCACCTCCACACCCCAAACACCCCTCTCTGCTAACCTCCACACCCCTCTCGCTCACCTCCACACCACAAACAACACTCTCTGCTCACCTCCACACCTCAAACACCCATCTCTGCTCACTTCCACACCTCAAACACCCCTCTCTACTCACCTCCCCCCCCCAAACACCTTTCTTTGCTCACCTCCACACCTCAAACACCCCTCTCTGCTCACCTCCACACCCCAAACACCCCTCTCTGCTCACCTCCACACCCCAAACACCCCTCTCTGCTCACCTCCACACCCCAAACACCCCTCTCTTCTCACCTCCACACCCCAAACACCCCTCTCTGCTCACCTCCACACCTCAAACACCGCTCTGCTCACCTCCACACCCCAAACACCCCTCTCTGCTCACCTCTACACCCCAAACACCCCTCTCTGCTCACCTCCACACCTCAAACACCCCTCTCTGCTCACTTCCACACCTCAAACACCCCTCTCTGCTCACCTCCACACCCCAAACACCCCTCTCTGCTCACCTCCACACCCCTCTCTGCTCACTTTCACACCCCAAACACCTCTCTCTGCTCACCTCCACACCCCAAACACCCCTCTCTGATCACCTCCACACCCCAAACACCCCTCTCTGCTCTCCTCTACACCCCTCTCGCTCACCTCCACACCCCAAACACAACTCTCTGCTCACCTCCACACCTCAAACACCCCTCTCTGCTCACTTCCACACCTCAAACACCCCTCTGCTCTCCTCCACACCCCAAACACCCCTCTCTGCTCACCTCCACACCCCAAACACCCCTCTCTGCTCACCTCCACACCTCAAACACCCATCTCTGCTCACCTCCACACCCCAAACACCCCTCTCTGCTCAACTCCACACCCCAAACACCCCTCTATGCTCACCTCCACACCCCTCTCTGCTCACTTCCACACCCCAAACACCTCTCTCTGCTCACCTCCACACCCCAAACTCCCCTCTCTGCTCACCTCCACACCCCAAACACCCCTCTCTGCTCACCTCCACACCCCTCTCGCTCACCTCCACACCCCAAACACAACTCTCTGCTCACCTCCACACATCAAACACCCCTCTCTGCTCACCTCCACACCTCAAACACCCCTCTGCTCACCTCCACACTCCAAACACCGCTCTCTGCTCACCTCCACACCCCTAAACACCCCTCTCTGCTCACCTCAACACCTCAAACACCCCTCTCTGCTCACCTCCACACCCCAAACACCCCTCTCTGCTCACCTCCACACCCCAAACACCCCTCTCTGCTCACCTCCACACCTCAAACACCCCTCTGCTCACCTCCACACCCCAAACACCGCTCTCTGCTCACCTCCACACCCCAAACACCCCTCTCTGCTCACCTCCACACCTCAAAACCCCTCTCTGCTCACCTCCACACCCCAAACACCCCTCTCTGCTCACCTCCACACCCCAAACACCCCTCTCTGCTCACCTCCACACCCCTCTCTGCTCACTTTCACACCCCAAACACCTCTCTCTGCTCACCTCCACACCCCAAACACCCCTCTCTGCTCACCTCCACACCCCAAACACCCCTCTCTGCTCACCTCCACACCCCTCTCGCTCACCTCCACACCCCAAACACAACTCTCTGCTCACCTCCACACCTCAAACACCCCTCTCTGCTCACTTCCACACCTCAAACAACCTTCTCTGCTAACCTCCACACCCCAAACACCCCTCTCTGCTCACCTCCACACCCCAAACACCCCTCTCTGCTCACCTCCACACCCCTCTCTGCTCACTTCCACACCCCAAACACCTCTCTCTGCTCACCGCCACACCCCAAACACCCCTCTCTGCTCACCTCCACACCCCAAACACCCCTCTCTGCTCACCTCCACACCCCTCTCGCTCACCTCCACACCTCAAACACCCCTCTCTGCTCACCTCCACACCTCAAACACCCCTCTGCTCACCTCCACACCCCAAACACCCCTCTCTGCTCACCTCCACACCCCAAACACCCCTCTCTGCTCACCTCCACACCTCAAACACCCCTCTCTGCTCACCTCCACACCTCTCTCTGCTCATTTCCACACCCCAAACACCTCTCTCTGCTCACCTCCACACCCCAAACACCCCTCTTTGCTCACCTCCACACCCCAAACACCCCTCTCTGCTCACCTCCACACCCCTCTCGCTCACCTCCACACCCCAAACACCACTCTCTGCTCACCTCCACACCTCAAACACCCCTCTCTGCTCACTTCCACACCTCAAACACCCCTCTCTGCTCACTTCCACACCTCAAACACCCTTCTCTGCTCACCTCCACACCCCGAACACCCCTCTCTGCTCACCTCCACACCCCAAACACCCCTCTCTGCTCACCTCCACACCCCTCTCTGCTCACTTCCACACCCCAAACACCTCTCTCTGCTCACCTCCACACCCCAAACACCCCTCTCTGCTCACCTCCACACCCCAAACACCCCTCTCTGCTCACCTCCACACCCCAAACACCCCTCTCTGATCACCTCCACACCCCAAACACCCCTCTCTGCTCTCCTCTACACCCCTCTCGCTCACCTCCACACCCCAAACACAACTCTCTGCTCACCTCCACACCTCAAACACCCCTCTCTGCTCACTTCCACACCTCAAACACCCCTCTGCTCTCCTCCACACCCCAAACACCCCTCTCTGCTCACCTCCACACCCCAAACACCCCTCTCTGCTCACCTCCACACCTCAAACACCCATCTCTGCTAACCTCCACACCCCAAACACCCCTCTCTGCTCAACTCCACACCCCAAACACCCCTCTCTGCTCACCTCCACACCCCTCTCTGCTCACTTCCACACCCCAAACACCTCTCTCTGCTCACCTCCACACCCCAAACTCCCCTCTCTGCTCACCTCCACACCCCAAACACCCCTCTCTGCTCACCTCCACACCCCTCTCGCTCACCTCCACACCCCAAACACAACTCTCTGCTCACCTCCACACATCAAACACCCCTCTCTGCTCACCTCCACACCTCAAACACCCCTCTGCTCACCTCCACACTCCAAACACCGCTCTCTGCTCACCTCCACACCCCTAAACACCCCTCTCTGCTCACCTCAACACCTCAAACACCCCTCTCTGCTCACCTCCACACCCCAAACACCCCTCTCTGCTCACCTCCACACCCCAAACACCCCTCTCTGCTCACCTCCACACCTCAAACACCCCTCTGCTCACCTCCACACCCCAAACACCGCTCTCTGCTCACCTCCACACCCCAAACACCCCTCTCTGCTCACCTCCACACCTCAAAACCCCTCTCTGCTCACCTCCACACCCCAAACACCCCTCTCTGCTCACCTCCACACCCCAAACACCCCTCTCTGCTCACCTCCACACCCCTCTCTGCTCACTTTCACACCCCAAACACCTCTCTCTGCTCACCTCCACACCCCAAACACCCCTCTCTGCTCACCTCCACACCCCAAACACCCCTCTCTGCTCACCTCCACACCCCTCTCGCTCACCTCCACACCCCAAACACAACTCTCTGCTCACCTCCACACCTCAAACACCCCTCTCTGCTCACTTCCACACCTCAAACAACCTTCTCTGCTAACCTCCACACCCCAAACACCCCTCTCTGCTCACCTCCACACCCCAAACACCCCTCTCTGCTCACCTCCACACCCCTCTCTGCTCACTTCCACACCCCAAACACCTCTCTCTGCTCACCGCCACACCCCAAACACCCCTCTCTGCTCACCTCCACACCCCAAACACCCCTCTCTGCTCACCTCCACACCCCTCTCGCTCACCTCCACACCTCAAACACCCCTCTCTGCTCACCTCCACACCTCAAACACCCCTCTGCTCACCTCCACACCCCAAACACCCCTCTCTGCTCACCTCCACACCCCAAACACCCCTCTCTGCTCACCTCCACACCTCAAACACCCCTCTCTGCTCACCTCCACACCTCTCTCTGCTCATTTCCACACCCCAAACACCTCTCTCTGCTCACCTCCACACCCCAAACACCCCTCTTTGCTCACCTCCACACCCCAAACACCCCTCTCTGCTCACCTCCACACCCCTCTCGCTCACCTCCACACCCCAAACACCACTCTCTGCTCACCTCCACACCTCAAACACCCCTCTCTGCTCACTTCCACACCTCAAACACCCCTCTCTGCTCACTTCCACACCTCAAACACCCTTCTCTGCTCACCTCCACACCCCGAACACCCCTCTCTGCTCACCTCCACACCCCAAACACCCCTCTCTGCTCACCTCCACACCCCTCTCTGCTCACTTCCACACCCCAAACACCTCTCTCTGCTCACCTCCACACCCCAAACACCCCTCTCCGCTCACCTCCACACCCCAAACACCCCTCTCTGCTCTCCTCCACACCCCTCTCGCTCACCTCCACACCTCAAACACCCCTCTCTGCTCACCTCCACACCTCAAACACCCCTCTGCTCACCTCCACACCCCAAACACCCCTCTCTGCTCACCTCCACACCACAAACACCCCTCTCTGCTCACCTCCACACCTCAAACACCCCTCTCTGCTCACCTCCACACCTCTCTCTGCTCATTTCCACACCCCAAACACCTCTCTCTGCTCACCTCCACACCCCAAACACCCCTCTTTGCTCACCTCCACACCCCAAACACCCCTCTCTGCTCACCTCCACACCCCTCTCGCTCACCTCCACACCCCAAACACCACTCTCTGCTCACCTCCACACCTCAAACACCCCTCTCTGCTCACTTCCACACCTCAAACACCCCTCTCTGCTCACCTCCACACCCCAAACACCTTTCTCTGCTCACCTCCACACCTCAAACACCCCTCTCTGCTCACCTCCACACCTCAAACACCCCTCTCTGCTCACCTCCACACCCCAAACACCTTTCTCTGCTCACCTCCACACCTCAAGCACCCCTCTCTGCTCACCTCCACACCTCAAACGCCCCTCTCTGCCTACCTCCACACCCCAAACACCTTTCTCTGCTCACCTCCACACCTCAAACATCCCTCTCTGCTCACCTCCACACCCCTCTCATCTCACCTCCACACCTCAAACACCCCTCTCTGCTCACCTCCACATCCCAAACACCCCTCTCTGCTCACCTCCACACCCCAAACCCCCCTCTCTGCTCACCTCCACACCTCAAACACCCCTCTCTGCTCAACTCCACATCCCAAACACCCCTCTCTGCTCAGCTCAGCACCCCAAACGAACCTCTCTGCTCACCTCCACACCTCAAACACCCCTCTCTGTTCACCTCCACACCCAAACACCCCTCTCTGCTCACCTCCACACCCCAAACACCCCTCTCTGCTCACCTCCACACCCCTCTCTGCTCACTTTCACACCCCAAACACCTCTCTCTGCTCACCTCCACACCCCAAACACCCCTCTCTGTTCACCTCCACACCCCAAACACCCCTCTCTGCTCACCTCCACACCCCTCTCGCTCACCTCCACACCCCAAACACAACTCTCTGCTCACCTCCACACCTCAAACACCCCTCTCTGCTCACTTCCACACCTCAAACACCCCTCTCTACTCACCTCCACACCCCAAACACCCCTCTCTGCTCACCTCCACACCCCAAACACCCCTCTCTGCTCACCTCCACACCCCAAACACTCCTCTCTGCTCACCTCCACACCCCTCTCTGCTCACTTCCACACCCCAAACACCTCTCTCTGCTCACCTCCACACCCCAAACACCCCTCTCTGCTCACCTCCACACCCCAAACACCCCTCTCTGCTCACCTCCACACCCCTCTCGCTCACCTCCACACCCCAAACACAACTCTCTGCTCACCTCCACACCTCAAACACCCCTCTCTGCTCACCTCCACACCTCAAACACCCCTCTGCTCACCTCCACACCCCAAACACCCCTCTCTGCTCACCTCCACACCCCAAACACCCCTCTCTGCTCACCTCCACACCTCAAACACCCCTCTCTGCTCACCTCCACACCTCTCTCTGCTCATTTCCACACCCCAAACACCTCTCTCTGCTCACCTCCACACCCCAAACACCCCTCTCTGCTCACCTCCACACCTCAAACGCCCCTCTCTGCCTACCTCCACACCCCAAACTCCCCTCTTTGCTCACCTCAACACCTCAAACACCCCTCTCTGCTCACCTCCACACCCCTCTCATCTCACCTCCACACCTCAAACACCCCTCTCTGCTCACCTCCACATCCCAAACACCCCTCTCTGCTCACCTCGACACCCCAAACCCCCCTCTCTGCTCACCTCCACACCTCAAACACCCCTCTCTGCTCACCTCCACATCCCAAACACACCTCTCTGCTCAGCTCAACACCCCAAACGCCCCTCTCTGCTCACCTCCACACCTCAAACACCCCTCTCTGCTCACCTCCACACCTCAAACACCCCTCTCTGTTCACCTCCACACCCCAAACACCCCTCTCTGCTCACCTCCACACCTCAAAAACCCCTCTCTGCTCACCTCCACACCCCAAACACCCTTCTCTGCTCACCTCCACACCTCAAACACCCCTCTCTGCTCACCTCCACACCCCAAATACCCCTCTCTGCTCACCTCCACACCCCAAACACCCCTCTCTGCTCACCTCCACACCCCAAACACCCCTCTCTGCTCACCTCCACACCCCAAACACCCCTCTCTGCTCACCTCCACACCCCAAACACCCCTCTCTGCTCACCTCCACACCTCAAACACCCCTCTCTGCTCACCTCCACACCCCAAACACCCCTCTCTGCTCAACTCCACACCCCAAACACCCCTCTCTGCTCACCTCCACACCCCTCTCTACTCACTTCCACACCCCCAAACACTTCTCTCTGCTCACCTCCACACCCCAAACACCCCTCTCTGCTCACCTCCACACCTTAAACACCCCTCTCTGCTCACCTCCACACCCCTCTCGCTCACCTCCACACCCCAAACACAACTCTCTGCTCACCTCCACACCTCAAACACCCCTCTCTGCTCACCTCCACACCTCAAACACCCCTCTGCTCACCTCCACACCCCAAACACCCCTCTTTGCTCACCTCCACACCCCAAACACCCCTCTCTGCTCACCTCCACACCTCAAACACCCCTCTCTGCTCACCTCCACACCCCAAACACCCCTCTCTGCTCACCTCCACACCCCAAACACCCCTCTCTGCTCACCTCCACACCCCAAACACCCCTCTCTGCTCACCTCCACACCCCTCTCTGCTCACTTCCACACCCCAAACACCTCTCTCTGCTCACCTCCACACCCCAAACACCCCTCTCTGCTCACCTCCACACCCCAAACACCCCTCTCTGCTCACCTCCACACCCCAAACACCCCTCTCTGCTCACCTCCACACCCCTCTCTGCTCACCTCCACACCCCAAACACCCCTCTCTGCTCACCTCCACACCCCAAACACCCCTCTCTGCTCACCTCCACACCTCAAACACCCCTCTCTGCTCACCTCCACACCTCTCTCTGCTCATTTCCACACCCCAAACACCTCTCTCTGCTCACCTCCACACCCCAAACTCCCCTCTCTGCTCACCTCCACACCCCAAACACCCCTCTCTGCTCACCTCCACACCCCTCTCGCTCACCTCCACACCCCAAACACCACTCTCTGCTCACCTCCACACCTCAAACACCCCTCTCTGCTCACTTCCACACCTCAAACACCCCTCTCTGCTCACCTCCACACCTCAAACACCCCTCACTGCTCACCTCCACACCCCAAACACCTTTCTCTGCTCACCTCCACACCTCAAGCACCCCTCTCTGCTCACCTCCACACCTCAAACGCCCCTCTCTGCCTACCTCCACACCCCAAACGCCCCTCTCTGCTCACCTCCACACCTCAAACACCCCTCTCTGCTCACCTCCACACCCCTCTCATCTCACCTCCACACCTCAAACACCCCTCTCTGCTCACCTCCACATCCCAAACACCCCTCTCTGCTCACCTCCACACCCCAAACCCCCCTCTCTGCTCACCTCCACACCTCAAACACCCCTCTCTGCTCACCTCCACATCCCAAACACACCTCTCTGCTCAGCTCAACACCCCAAACGCCCCTCTCTGCTCACCTCAACACCTCAAACACCCCTCTCTGCTCACCTCCACACCTCAAACACCCCTCTCTGTTCACCTCCACACCCCAAACACCCCTCTCTGCCTCACCTCCACACCCCAAACACCCTTCTCTGCTCACCTCCACACCTCAAACACCCTTCTCTGCTCACCTCCACACCTCAAACACCCCTCTCTGCTCACCTCCACACCCCAAACACCCCTCTCTGCTCACCTCCACACCCCAAACACCCCTCTCTGCTCACCTCCACACCTCAAACACCGCTCTGCTCACCTCCACACCCCAAACACCCCTCTCTGCTCACCTCCACACCCCAAACACCCCTCTCTGCTCACCTCCACACCTCAAACACCCCTCTCTGCTCACCTCCACACCCCAAACACCCCTCTCTGCTCACCTCCACACCCCAAACACCCCTCTCTGCTCACCTCCACACCCCTCTCTGCTCACTTTCACACCACAATCACCTCTCTCTGCTCACCTCCACACCCCAAACACCTCTCTGCTCACCTCCACACCCCAAACACCCCTCTCTGCTCACCTCCACACCCCTCTCGCTCACCTCCACACCCCAAACACAACTCTCTGCTCACCTCCACACCTCAAACACCCCTCTCTGCTCACTTCCACACCTCAAACACACCTCTCTGCTCACCTCCACACCCCAAACACCCCTCTCTGCTCACCTCCACACCCCAAACACCCCTCTCTGCTCACCTCCACACCTCAAACACCCCTCTCTGCTCACCTCCACACCCCAAACACCCCTCTCTGCTCAACTCCACACCCCAAACACCCCTCTCTGCTCACCTCCACACCCCTCTCTACTCACTTCCACACCCCCAAACACCTCTCTCTGCTCACCTCCACACCCCAAACACCCCTCTCTGCTCACCTCCACACCCCAAACACCCCTCTCGCTCACCTCCACACCCCAAAAACAACTCTCTGCTCACCTCCACACCTCAAACACCCCTCTCTGCTCACCTCCACACCTCAAACACCCCTCTGCTCACCTCCACACCCCAAACACCGCTCTCTGCTCACCTCCACACCCCAAACACCCCTCTCTGCTCACCTCCACACCTCAAACACCCCTCTCTGCTCACCTCCACACCCCAAACACCCCTCTCTGCTCACCTCCACACCCCAAACACCCCTCTCTGCTCACCTCCACACCTCAAACACCCCTCTCTGCTCACCTCCACACCCCAAACACCCCTCTCTGCTCACCTCCACACCCCAAACACCTCTCTCTGCTCACCTCCACACCCCAAACACCCCTCTCTGCTCTCCTCCACACCCCAAACACCCCTCTCTGCTCACCTCCACACCCCTCTCGATCACCTCCACACCCCAAACACAACTCTCTGCTCACCTCCACACCTCAAACACCCCTCTCTGCTCACTTCCACACCCCAAACACCCCTCTCTGCTCACCTCCACACCCCAAACACCCCTCTCTGCTCACCTCCACACCCCAAACACCCCTCTCTGCTCACCTCCACACCTCAAACACCCCTCTCTGCTCACCTCCACACCCCAAACACCCCTCTCTGCTCAACTCCACCACCCCAAACACCCCTCTCTGCTCACCTCCACACCCCTCTCTGCTCACTTCCACACCCCAAACACCTCTCTCTGCTCACCTCCACACCCCAAACACCCCTCTCTGCTCACCTCCACACCCCAAACACCCCTCTCTGCTCACCTCCACACCCCAAACACAACTCTCTGCTCACCTCCACACCTCATACACCCCTCTCTGCTCACCTCCACACCTCAAACACCCCTCTGCTCACCTCCACACCCCAAACACCCCTCTCTGCTCACCTCCACACCCCAAACACCCCTCTCTGCTCACCTCCACACCCCAAACACTCCTCTCTGCTCACCTCCACTCCTTAAACACCCCTCTCTGCTCACCTCCACACCCCAAACACCCCTCTCTGCTCACCTCCACGCCTCAAACACCCCTCTCTGCTCACCTCCACACCCCAAACACCCCTCTCTGCTCACCTCCACACCCCAAACACCCCTCTCTGCTCACCTCCACACCTCAAACACCCCTCTCTGCTCACCTCCACACCCCAAACACCCTTCTCTGCTCACCTCCACACCTCAAACACCCCTCTCTGCTCACCTCCACACCCCAAACACCCCTCTCTGCTCACCTCCACACCCCAAACACCCCTCTCTGCTCACCTCCACACCCCAAACACCCCTCTCTACTCACCTCCACACCCCAAACACCCCTCTCTGCTCACCTCCACACCCCTCTCTGCTCACTTTCACACCCCAAACACCTCTCTCTGCTCACCTCCACACCCCAAACACCCCTCTCTGCTCACCTCCACACCCCAAACACCCCTCTCTGCTCACCTCCACACCTCAAACACCCTCTCTGCTCACCTCCACACCCCAAACACCCCTCTCTGCTCACCTCCACACCCCAAACTCCCCTCTCTGCTCACCTCCACACCCCTCTCTGCTCACTTTCACACTCCAAACACCTCTCTTTGCTCACATCCACACCCCAAACACCCCTCTCTGCTCACCTCCACACACCAAACACCCTCTCTGCTCACCTCCACACCCCTCTTGCTCACCTCCACACCCCAAACACAACTCTCTGCTCACCTCCACACCTCAAACACACCCTCTCTTCTCACCTCCACACCCCAAACACCCTTCTCTGCTCACCTCCACACCTCAAACACCCCTCTCTGCTCACCTCCACACCCCAAACACCCCTCTCTGCTCACCTCCACACCCCAAACACCCCTCTCTGCTCACCTCCACACCCCAAACACCCCTCTCTACTCACCTCCACACCCCAAACACCCCTCTCTGCTCACCTCCACACCCCTCTCTGCTCACTTTCACACCCCAAACACCTCTCTCTGCTCACCTCCACACCCCAAACACCCCTCTCTGCTCACCTCCACACCCCAAACACCCCTCTCTGCTCACCTCCACACCTCAAACACCCCTCTCTGCTCACCTCCACACCCCAAACACCCCTCTCTGCTCACCTCCACACCCCAAACTCCCCTCTCTGCTCACCTCCACACCCCTCTCTGCTCACTTTCACACTCCAAACACCTCTCTTTGCTCACCTCCACACCCCAAACACCCCTCTCTGCTCACCTCCACACCCCAAACACCCCTCTCTGCTCAACTCCACACCCCAAACACCCCTCTCTGCTCACCTCCACACCCCTCTCGCTCACCTCCACACCCCAAACACCACTCTCTGCTCACCTCCACACCTCAAACACCCCTCTCTGCTCACTTCCACACCTCAAACACCCCTCTCTGCTCACCTCCACACCCCAAACACCTTTCTCTGCTCACCTCCACACCTCAAACACCCCTCTCTGCTCACCTCCACACCTCAAACACCCCTCTCTGCTCACCTCCACACCCCAAACACCCCTCTCTGCTCACCTCCACACCCCAAACACCCCTCTCTTCTCACCTCCACACCCCAAACACCCCTCTCTGCTCACCTCCACACCCCTCTCTGCTCACTTTCACACCCCAAACACCTCTCTCTGCTCACCTCCACACCCCAAACACCCCTCTCTGCTCACCTCCACACCCCAAACACCCCTCTCTGCTCACCTCTACACCCCTCTCGCTCACCTCCACACCCCAAACACAACTCTCTGCTCACCTCCACACCTCAAACACCCCTCTCTGCTCACTTCCACACCTCAAACACCCCTCTGCTCACCTCCACACCCCAAACACCCCTCTCTGCTCACCTCCACACCCCAAACACCCCTCTCTGCTAACCTCCACACCTCAAACACCCATCTCTGCTCACCTCCACACCCCAAACACCCCTCTCTGCTCAACTCCACACCCCAAATACCCCTCTCTGCTCACCTCCACACCCCTCTCTGCTCACTTCCACACCCCAAACACCTCTCTCTGCTCACCTCCACACCCCAAACACCCCTCTCTGCTCACCTCCACACCCCAAACACCCCTCTCTGCTCACCTCCACACCCCTCTCGCTCACCTCCACACCCCAAACACAACTCTCTGCTCACCTCCACACCTCAAACACCCCTCTCTGCTCACCTCCACACCTCAAACACCCCTCTGCTCACCTCCACACCCCAAACACCCCTCTCTGCTCACCTCCACACCCCAAACACCCCTCTCTGCTCACCTCCACACCTCAAACACCCCTCTCTGCTCACCTCCACACCCCAAACACCCCTCTCTGCTCACCTCCACACCCCAAACACCCCTCTCTGCTCACCTCCACACCTCAAACACCCCTCTGCTCACCTCCACACCCCAAACACCGCTCTCTGCTCACCTCCACACCCCAAACACCCCTCTCTGCTCACCTCCACACCTCCAAACCCCTCTCTGCTCACCTCCACACCTCCAAACCCCTCTCTGCTCACCTCCACACCCCAAACACCCCTCTCTGCTCACCTCCACACTCCAAACACCCCTCTCTGCTCACCTCCACACCCCTCTCTGCTCACTTTCACACCCCAAACACCTCTCTCTGCTCACCTCCACACCCCAAACACCCCTCTCTGCCTCACCTCCACACCCCAAACACCCCTCTCTGCTCACCTCCACACCCCTCTCGCTCACCTCCACACCCCAAACACAACTCTCTGCTCACCTCCACACCTCAAACACCCCTCTCTGCTCACTTCCACACCTCAAACAACCTTCTCTGCTAACCTCCACACCCCAAACACCCCTCTCTGCTCACCTCCACACCCCAAACACCCCTCTCTGCTCACCTCCACACCTCAAACACCCCTCTCTGCTCACCTCCACACCCCAAACACCCCTCTCTGCTCACCTCCACACCCACAACACCCCTCTCTGCTCACCTCCACACCTCAAACACCCCTCTCTGCTCACCTCCACACCCCAAACACCCCTCTCTGCTCACCTCCACACCTCAAACACCCCTCTCTGCTCACCTCCACACTCCAAACACCCCTCTCTGCTCACCTCCACACCCCAAACACCCCTCTCTGCTC
This sequence comes from Staurois parvus, assembly GCF_062004578.1. Lineage (NCBI taxonomy): Eukaryota > Metazoa > Chordata > Amphibia > Anura > Ranidae > Staurois > Staurois parvus. The sequence continues at coordinate 341,418 of NW_028319715.1, read as the reverse complement.
ACCTCCATTCCTCTCTGCTCACTTTCACACCCCAAACACCTCTCTCTGCTCACCTCCACACCCCAAACACCCCTCTCTGCTCTCCTCCACACCCCAAACACCCCTCTCTGCTCACCTCCACACCCCTCTCGCTCACCTCCACACCCCAAACACAACTCTCTGCTCACCTCCACACCTCAAACACCCCTCTCTGCTCACTTCCACACCTCAAACACCCCTCTCTGCTCACCTCCACACCCCAAACACCCCTCTCTGCTCACCTCCACACCCCAAACACCCCTCTCTGCTCACCTCCACACCTCAAACACCCCTCTCTGCTCACCTCCACACCCCAAACACCCCTCTCTGCTCAACTCCACACCCCAAACACCCCTCTCTGCTCACCTCCACACCCCTCTCTGCTCACTTCCACACCCCAAACACCTCTCTCTGCTCACCTCCACACCCCAAACACCCCTCTCTGCTCACCTCCACACCCCAAACACCCCTCTCTGCTCACCTCCACACCCCTCTCGCTCACCTCCACACCCCAAACACAACTCTCTGCTCACCTCCACACCTCATACACCCCTCTCTGCTCACCTCCACTCCTCAAACACCCCTCTGCTCACCTCCACACCCCAAACACCCCTCTCTGCTCACCTCCACACCCCAAACACCCCTCTCTGCTCACCTCCACACCCCAAACACTCCTCTCTGCTCACCTCCACGCCTTAAACACCCCTCTCTGCTCACCTCCACACCCCAAACACCCTCTCTGCTCACCTCCACGCCTCAAACACCCCTCTCTGCTCACCTCCACACCCCAAACACCCCTCTCTGCTCACCTCCACACCCCAAACACCCCTCTCTGCTCACCTCCACACCCCAAACACCCCTCTGCTCACCTCCACACCTCAAACACCCCTCTCTGCTCACCTCCACACCCCAAACACCCTTCTCTGCTCACCTCCACACCTCAAACACCCCTCTCTGCTCACCTCCACACCCCAAACACCTCTCTCTGCTCACCTCCACACCCCAAACACCCCTCTCTGCTCACCTCCACACCCCAAACACCCCTCTCTACTCACCTCCACACCCCAAACACCCCTCTCTGCTCACCTCCACACCCCTCTCTGCTCACTTTCACACCCCAAACACCTCTCTCTGCTCACCTCCACACCCCAAACACCCCTCTCTGCTCACCTCCACACCCCAAACACCCCTCTCTGCTCACCTCCACACCCCTCTCGCTCACCTCCACACCCCAAACACAACTCTCTGCTCACCTCCACACCTCAAACACCCCTCTCTGCTCACCTCCACACCTCAAACACCCCTCTGCTCACCTCCACACCCCAAACACCCCTCTCTGCTCACCTCCACACCCCAAACACCCCTCTCTGCTCACCTCCACACCCCAAACACCCCTCTCTGCTCACCTCCACGCCTCAAACACCCCTCTCTGCTCACCTCCACACCCCAAACACCCCTCTCTGCTCACTCCACGCCTCAAACACCCCTCTCTGCTCACCTCCACACCCCAAACACCCCTCTCTGCTCACCTCCACACCTCAAACACCCCTCTCTGCTCACCTCCACACCCCAAACACCCCTCTCTGCTCACCTCCACACCCCAAACTCCCCTCTCTGCTCACCTCCACACCCCTCTCTGCTCACTTTCACACCCCAAACACCTCTCTTTGCTCACCTCCACACCCCAAACACCCCTCTCTGCTCACCTCCACACCCCAAACACCCCTCTCTGCTCACCTCCACACCCCAAACTCCCCTCTCTGCTCACCTCCACACCCCTCTCTGCTCACTTTCACACCCCAAACACCCTCTCTGCTCACCTCCACACCCCTCTTGCTCACCTCCACACCCCAAACACAACTCTCTGCTCACCTCCACACCTCAAACACCCCTCTCTGCTCACTTCCACACCTCAACACTCCTCTCTGCTCACCTCCACACCCCAAATACCCCTCTCTGCTCACCTCCACACCCCAAACACCCCTCTCTGCTCACCTCCACACCTCAAACCCCCTCTCTGCTCACCTCCACACCCCAAACACCCCTCTCTGCTCAACTCCACACCCCAAACACCCCTCTCTGCTCACCTCCACACCCCTCTCTGCTCACTTCCACACCCCAAACACCTCTCTCTGCTCACCACCACACACCAAACACCCCTCTCTGCTCACCTCCACACCCCAAACACCCCTCTCTGCTCACCTCCACACCCCTCTCGCTCACCTCCACACCCCAAACACAACTCTCTGCTCACCTCCACACCTCAAACACCCCTCTCTGCTCACCTCCACACCTCAAACACCCCTCTGCTCACCTCCACACCCCAAACACCCCTCTCTGCTCACCTCCACACCCCAAACACCCCTCTCTGCTCACCTCCACACCTCAAACACCCCTCTCTGCTCACCTCCACACCTCTCTCTGCTCATTTCCACACCCCAAACACCTCTCTCTGCTCACCTCCACACCCCAAACACCCCTCTTTGCTCACCTCCACACCCCAAACACCCCTCTCTGCTCACCTCCACACCCCTCTCGCTCACCTCCACACCCCAAACACCACTCTCTGCTCACCTCCACACCTCAAACACCCCTCTCTGCTCACTTCCACACCTCAAACACCCCTCTCTGCTCACCTCCACACCCCAAACACCTTTCTCTGCTCACCTCCACACCTCAAACACCCCTCTCTGCTCACCTCCACACCTCAAACACCCCTCTCTGCTCACCTCCACACCCCAAACACCCCTCTCTGCTCACCTCCACACCCCAAACACCCCTCTCTTCTCACCTCCACACCCCAAACACCCCTCTCTGCTCACCTCCACACCTCAAACACCGCTCTGCTCACCTCCACACCCCAAACACCCCTCTCTGCTCACCTCCACACCCCAAACACACCTCTCTGCTCACCTCCACACCTCAAACACCCCTCTCTGCTCACCTCCACACCCCAAACACCCCACTCTGCTCACCTCCACACCCCAAACACCCCTCTCTGCTCACCTCCACACCCCTCTCTGCTCACTTTCACAGCCCAAACACCTCTCTCTGCTCACCTCCACACCCCAAACACCCCTCTCTGCTCACCTCCACACCCCAAACACCCCTCTCTGCTCACCTCTACACCCCTCTCGCTCACCTCCACACCCCAAACACAACTCTCTGCTCACCTCCACACCTCAAACACCCCTCTCTGCTCACTTCCACACCTCAAACACCCCTCTGCTCACCTCCACACCCCAAACACCCCTCTCTGCTCACCTCCACACCCCAAACACCCCTCTCTGCTCACCTCCACACCTCAAACACCCCTCTGCTCACCTCCACACCCCAAACACCCCTCTCTGCTCAACTCCAAACCCCAAATACCCCTCTCTGCTCACCTCCACACCCCTCTCTGCTCACTTCCACACCCCAAACACCTCTCTCTGCTCACCTCCACACCCCAAACACCCCTCTCTGCTCACCTCCACACCCCAAACACCCCTCTCTGCTCACCTCCACACCCCTCTCGCTCACCTCCACACCCCAAACACAACTCTCTGCTCACCTCCACACCTCAAACACCCCTCTTTGCTCACCTCCACACCTCAAACACCCCTCTGCTCACCTCCACACCCCAAACACCCCTCTCTGCTCACCTCCACACCCCAAACACCCCTCTCTGCTCACCTCCACACCTCAAACACCCCTCTCTGCTCACCTCCACACCCCAAACACCCCTCTCTGCTCACCTCCACACCCCAAACACCCCTCTCTGCTCACCTCCACACCTCAAACACCCCTCTGCTCACCTCCACACCCCAAACACCGCTCTCTGCTCACCTCCACACCCCAAACACCCCTCTCTGCTCACCTCCACACCTCAAAACCCCTCTCTGCTCACCTCCACACCCCAAACACCCCTCTCTGCTCACCTCCACACCCCAAACACCCCTCTCTGCTCACCTCCACACCCCTCTCTGCTCACTTTCACACCCCAAACACCTCTCTCTGCTCACCTCCACACCCCAAACACCCCTCTCTGCTCACCTTCACACCCCAAACACCCCTCTCTGCTCACCTCCACACCCCAAACACCCCTCTCTGCTCACCTCCACACCTCAAACACCCCTCTGCTCACCTCCACACCCCAAACACCCCTCTCTGCTCACCTCCACACCCCAAACACCCCTCTCTGCTCACCTCCACACCTCAAACACCCCTCTCTGCTCACCTCCACACTCCAAACACCCCTCTCTGCTCACCTCCACACCCCAAACACCCCTCTCTGCTCACCTCCATTCCTCTCTTCTCACTTTCACACCCCAAACACCTCTCTCTGCTCAGCTCCACACCCCAAACACCCCTCTCTGCTCTCCTCCACACCCCAAACACCCCTCTCTGCTCACCTCCACACCCCTCTCGCTCACCTCCACACCCCAAACACAACTCTCTGCTCACCTCCACACCTCAAACACCCCTCTCTGCTCACTTCCACACCTCAAACACCCCTCTCTGCTCACCTCCACACCCCAAACACCCCTCTATGCTCACCTCCACACCCCAAACACCCCTCTCTGCTCACCTCCACACCCCAAACACCCCTCTCTGCTCAACTCCACACCCCAAACACCCCTCTCTGCTCACCTCCACACCCCTCTCTGCTCACTTCCACACCCCAAACACCTCTGTCTGCTCACCTCCACACCCCAAACACCCCTCTCTGCTCACCTCCACACCCCAAACACCCCTCTCTGCTCACCTCCACACCCCTCTCGCTCACCTCCACACCCCAAACACAACTCTCTGCTCACCTCCACACCTCATACACCCCTCTCCGCTCACCTCCACACCTCAAACACCCCTCTGCTCACCTCCACACCCCAAACACCCCTCTCTGCTCACCTCCACACCCCAAACACCCCTCTCTGCTCACCTCCACACCCCAAACACTCCTCTCTGCTCACCTCCACGCCTTAAACACCCCTCTCTGCTCACCTCCACACCCCAAACACCCCTCTGCTCACCTCCACACCTCAAACACCCCTCTCTGCTCACCTCCACACCCCAAACACCCTTCTCTGCTCACCTCCACACCTCAAACACCCCTCTCTGCTCACCTCCACACCCCAAACACCCCTCTCTGCTCACCTCCACACCCCAAACACCCCTCTCTGCTCACCTCCACACCCCAAACACCCCTCTCTACTCACCTCCACACCCCAAACACCCCTCTCTGCTCACCTCCACACCCCTCTCTGCTCACTTTCACACCCCAAACACCTCTCTCTGCTCACCTCCACACCCCAAACACCCCTCTCTGCTCACCTCCACACCCCAAACACCCCTCTCTGCTCACCTCCACACCCCTCTCGCTCACCTCCACACCCCAAACACAACTCTCTGCTCACCTCCACACCTCAAACACCCCTCTCTGCTCACCTCCACACCTCAAACACCCCTCTGCTCACCTCCACACCCCAAACACCCCTCTCTGCTCACCTCCACACCCCAAACTCCCCTCTCTGCTCACCTCCACACCCCAAACACCCCTCTCTGCTCACCTCCACGCCTCAAACACCCCTCTCTGCTCACCTCCACACCCCAAACACCCCTCTCTGCTCACCTCCACGCCTCAAACACCCCTCTCTGCTCACCTCCACACCTCAAACACCCCTCTCTGCTCACCTCCACACCCCAAACACCCCTCTCTGCTCACCTCCACACCCCAAACTCCCCTCTCTGCTCACCTCCACACCCCTCTCTGCTCACTTTCACACCCCAAACACCTCTCTTTGCTCACCTCCACACCCCAAACACCCCTCTCTGCTCACCTCCACACCCCAAACACCCTCTCTGCTCACCTCCACACCCCTCTTGCTCACCTCCACACCCCAAACACAACTCTCTGCTCACCTCCACACCTCAAACACCCCTCTCTGCTCACTTCCACACCTCAAACACTCCTCTCTGCTCACCTCCACACCCCAAACACCCCTCTCTGCTCACCTCCACACCCCAAACACCCCTCTCTGCTCACCTCCACACCTCAAACACCCCTCTCTGCTCACCTCCACACCCCAAACACCCCTCTCTGCTCAACTCCACACCCCAAACACCCCTCTCTGCTCACCTCCACACCCCTCTCTGCTCACTTCCACACCCCAAACACCTCTCTCTGCTCACCACCACACCCCAAACACCCCTCTCTGCTCACCTCCACACCCCAAACACCCCTCTCTGCTCACCTCCACACCCCTCTCGCTCACCTCCACACCCCAAACACAGCTCTCTGCTCACCTCCACACCTCAAACACCCCTCTCTGCTCACCTCCACACCTCAAACACCCCTCTGCTCACCTCCACACCCCAAACACCCCTCTCTGCTCACCTCCACACCCCAAACACCCCTCTCTGCTCACCTCCACACCTCAAACACCCCTCTCTGCTCACCTCCACACCTCTCTCTGCTCATTTCCACACCCCAAACACCCCTCTCTGCTCACCTCCACACCTCAAACACCCCTCTGCTCACCTCCACACCCCAAACACCGCTCTCTGCTCACCTCCACACCCCAAACACCCCTCTCTGCTCACCTCCACACCTCAAAACCCCTCTCTGCTCACCTCCACACCCCAAACACCCCTCTCTGCTCACCTCCACACCCCAAACACCCCTCTCTGCTCACCTCCACACCCCTCTCTGCTCACTTTCACACCCCAAACACCTCTCTCTGCTCACCTCCACACCCCAAACACCCCTCTCTGCTCACCTTCACACCCCAAACACCCCTCTCTGCTCACCTCCACACCCCAAACACCCCTCTCTGCTCACCTCCACACCTCAAACACCCCTCTGCTCACCTCCACACCCCAAACACCCCTCTCTGCTCACCTCCACACCCCAAACACCCCTCTCTGCTCACCTCCACACCTCAAACACCCCTCTCTGCTCACCTCCACACTCCAAACACCCCTCTCTGCTCACCTCCACACCCCAAACACCCCTCTCTGCTCACCTCCATTCCTCTCTTCTCACTTTCACACCCCAAACACCTCTCTCTGCTCAGCTCCACACCCCAAACACCCCTCTCTGCTCTCCTCCACACCCCAAACACCCCTCTCTGCTCACCTCCACACCCCTCTCGCTCACCTCCACACCCCAAACACAACTCTCTGCTCACCTCCACACCTCAAACACCCCTCTCTGCTCACTTCCACACCTCAAACACCCCTCTCTGCTCACCTCCACACCCCAAACACCCCTCTATGCTCACCTCCACACCCCAAACACCCCTCTCTGCTCACCTCCACACCCCAAACACCCCTCTCTGCTCAACTCCACACCCCAAACACCCCTCTCTGCTCACCTCCACACCCCTCTCTGCTCACTTCCACACCCCAAACACCTCTGTCTGCTCACCTCCACACCCCAAACACCCCTCTCTGCTCACCTCCACACCCCAAACACCCCTCTCTGCTCACCTCCACACCCCTCTCGCTCACCTCCACACCCCAAACACAACTCTCTGCTCACCTCCACACCTCATACACCCCTCTCCGCTCACCTCCACACCTCAAACACCCCTCTGCTCACCTCCACACCCCAAACACCCCTCTCTGCTCACCTCCACACCCCAAACACCCCTCTCTGCTCACCTCCACACCCCAAACACTCCTCTCTGCTCACCTCCACGCCTTAAACACCCCTCTCTGCTCACCTCCACACCCCAAACACCCCTCTGCTCACCTCCACACCTCAAACACCCCTCTCTGCTCACCTCCACACCCCAAACACCCTTCTCTGCTCACCTCCACACCTCAAACACCCCTCTCTGCTCACCTCCACACCCCAAACACCCCTCTCTGCTCACCTCCACACCCCAAACACCCCTCTCTGCTCACCTCCACACCCCAAACACCCCTCTCTACTCACCTCCACACCCCAAACACCCCTCTCTGCTCACCTCCACACCCCTCTCTGCTCACTTTCACACCCCAAACACCTCTCTCTGCTCACCTCCACACCCCAAACACCCCTCTCTGCTCACCTCCACACCCCAAACACCCCTCTCTGCTCACCTCCACACCCCTCTCGCTCACCTCCACACCCCAAACACAACTCTCTGCTCACCTCCACACCTCAAACACCCCTCTCTGCTCACCTCCACACCTCAAACACCCCTCTGCTCACCTCCACACCCCAAACACCCCTCTCTGCTCACCTCCACACCCCAAACTCCCCTCTCTGCTCACCTCCACACCCCAAACACCCCTCTCTGCTCACCTCCACGCCTCAAACACCCCTCTCTGCTCACCTCCACACCCCAAACACCCCTCTCTGCTCACCTCCACGCCTCAAACACCCCTCTCTGCTCACCTCCACACCTCAAACACCCCTCTCTGCTCACCTCCACACCCCAAACACCCCTCTCTGCTCACCTCCACACCCCAAACTCCCCTCTCTGCTCACCTCCACACCCCTCTCTGCTCACTTTCACACCCCAAACACCTCTCTTTGCTCACCTCCACACCCCAAACACCCCTCTCTGCTCACCTCCACACCCCAAACACCCTCTCTGCTCACCTCCACACCCCTCTTGCTCACCTCCACACCCCAAACACAACTCTCTGCTCACCTCCACACCTCAAACACCCCTCTCTGCTCACTTCCACACCTCAAACACTCCTCTCTGCTCACCTCCACACCCCAAACACCCCTCTCTGCTCACCTCCACACCCCAAACACCCCTCTCTGCTCACCTCCACACCTCAAACACCCCTCTCTGCTCACCTCCACACCCCAAACACCCCTCTCTGCTCAACTCCACACCCCAAACACCCCTCTCTGCTCACCTCCACACCCCTCTCTGCTCACTTCCACACCCCAAACACCTCTCTCTGCTCACCACCACACCCCAAACACCCCTCTCTGCTCACCTCCACACCCCAAACACCCCTCTCTGCTCACCTCCACACCCCTCTCGCTCACCTCCACACCCCAAACACAGCTCTCTGCTCACCTCCACACCTCAAACACCCCTCTCTGCTCACCTCCACACCTCAAACACCCCTCTGCTCACCTCCACACCCCAAACACCCCTCTCTGCTCACCTCCACACCCCAAACACCCCTCTCTGCTCACCTCCACACCTCAAACACCCCTCTCTGCTCACCTCCACACCTCTCTCTGCTCATTTCCACACCCCAAACACCTCTCTCTGCTCACCTCCACACCCCAAACACCCCTCTTTGCTCACCTCCACACCCCAAACACCCCTCTCTGCTCACCTCCACACCCCTCTCGCTCACCTCCACACCCCAAACACCACTCTCTGCTCACCTCCACACCTCAAACACCCCTCTCTGCTCACTTCCACACCTCAAACACCCCTCTCTGCTCACCTCCACACCCCAAACACCTTTCTCTGCTCACCTCCACACCTCAAACACCCCTCTCTGCTCACCTCCACACCTCAAACACCCCTCTCTGCTCACCTCCACACCCCAAACACCCCTCTCTGCTCATCTCCACACCCCAAACACCCCTCTCTTCTCACCTCCACACCCCAAACACCCCTCTCTGCTCACCTCCACACCTCAAACACCGCTCTGCTCACCTCCACACCCCAAACACCCCTCTCTGCTCACCTCCACACCCCAAACACACCTCTCTGCTCACCTCCACACCCCAAACACCCCTCTCTGCTCACCTCCACACCCCTCTCTGCTCACCTCCACACCCCAAACACCCCTCTCTGCTCACCTCCACACCCCTCTCTGCTCACTTTCACACCCCAAACACCTCTCTCTGCTCACCTCCACACCCCAAACACCCCTCTCTGCTCACCTCCACACCCCAAACACCCCTCTCTGCTCACCTCTACACCCCTCTCGCTCACCTCCACACCCCAAACACAACTCTCTGCTCACCTCCACACCTCAAACACCCCTCTCTGCTCACTTCCACACCTCAAACACCCCTCTGCTCACCTCCACACCCCAAACACCCCTCTCTGCTCACCTCCACACCCCAAACACCCCTCTCTGCTCACCTCCACACCTCAAACACCCATCTCTGCTCACCTCCACACCCCAAACACCCCTCTCTGCTCAACTCCACACCCCAAATACCCCTCTCTGCTCACCTCCACACCCCTCTCTGCTCACTTCCACACCCCAAACACCTCTCTCTGCTCACCTCCACACCCCAAACACCCCTCTCTGCTCACCTCCACACCCCAAACACCCCTCTCTGCTCACCTCCACACCCCTCTCGCTCACCTCCACACCCCAAACACAACTCTCTGCTCACCTCCACACCTCAAACACCCCTCTCTGCTCACCTCCACACCTCAAACACCCCTCTGCTCACCTCCACACCCCAAACACCCCTCTCTGCTCACCTCCACACCCCAAACACCCCTCTCTGCTCACCTCCACACCTCAAACACCCCTCTCTGCTCACCTCCACACCCCAAACACCCCTCTCTGCTCACCTCCACACCCCAAACACCCCTCTCTGCTCACCTCCACACCCCAAACACCCCTCTCTGCTCACCTCCACACCCCAAACACCGCTCTCTGCTCACCTCCACACCCCAAACACCCCTCTCTGCTCACCTCCACACCTCAAAACCCCTCTCTGCTCACCTCCACACCCCAAACACCCCTCTCTGCTCACCTCCACACCCCAAACACCCCTCTCTGCTCACCTCCACACCCCTCTCTGCTCACTTTCACACCCCAAACACCTCTCTCTGCTCACCTCCACACCCCAAACACCCCTCTCTGCTCACCTCCACACCCCAAACACCCCTCTCTGCTCACCTCCACACCCCTCTCGCTCACCTCCACACCCCAAACACAACTCTCTGCTCACTTCCACACCTCAAACACCCCTCTCTGCTCACTTCCACACCTCAAACAACCTTCTCTGCTAACCTCCACACCCCAAACACCCCTCTCTGCTCACCTCCACACCCCAAACACCCCTCTCTGCTCACCTCCACACCTCAAACACCCCTCTCTGCTCACCTCCACACCCCAAACACCCCTCTCTGCTCACCTCCACACCCCAAACACCCCTCTCTGCTCAACTCCACACCCCAAACACCCCTCTCTGCTCACCTCCACACCCCTCTCTGCTCACTTCCACACCCCAAACACCTCTCTCTGCTCACCACCACACCCCAAACACCCCTCTCTGCTCACCTCCACACCCCAAACACCCCTCTCTGCTCACCTCCACACCCCTCTCGCTCACCTCCACACCCCAAACACAGCTCTCTGCTCACATCCACACCTCAAACACCCCTCTCTGCTCACCTCCACACCTCAAACACCCCTCTGCTCACCTCCACACCCCAAACACCCCTCTCTGCTCACCTCCACACCCCAAACACCCCTCTCTGCTCACCTCCACACCTCAAACACCCCTCTCTGCTCACCTCCACACCTCTCTCTGCTCATTTCCACACCCCAAACACCTCTCTCTGCTCACCTCCACACCCCAAACACCCCTCTTTGCTCACCTCCACACCCCAAACACCCCTCTCTGCTCACCTCCACACCCCTCTCGCTCACCTCCACACCCCAAACACCACTCTCTGCTCACCTCCACACCTCAAACACCCCTCTCTGCTCACTTCCACACCTCAAACACCCCTCTCTGCTCACCTCCACACCCCAAACACCTTTCTCTGCTCACCTCCACACCTCAAACACCCCTCTCTACTCACCTCCACACCTCAAACACCCCTCTCTGCTCACCTCCACACCCCAAACACCCCTCTCTGCTCACCTCCACACCCCAAACACCCCTCTCTTCTCACCTCCACACCCCAAACACCCCTCTCTGCTCACCTCCACACCTCAAACACCGCTCTGCTCACCTCCACACCCCAAACACCCCTCTCTGCTCACCTCCACACCCCAAACACACCTCTCTGCTCACCTCCACACCCCAAACACCCCTCTCTGCTCACCTCCACACCCCTCTCTGCTCACCTCCACACCCCAAACACCCCTCTCTGCTCACCTCCACACCCCTCTCTGCTCACTTTCACACCCCAAACACCTCTCTCTGCTCACCTCCACACCCCAAACACCCCTCTCTGCTCACCTCCACACCCCAAACACCCCTCTCTGCTCACCTCTACACCCCTCTCGCTCACCTCCACACCCCAAACACAACTCTCTGCTCACCTCCACACCTCAAACACCCCTCTCTGCTCACTTCCACACCTCAAACACCCCTCTGCTCACCTCCACACCCCAAACACCCCTCTCTGCTCACCTCCACACCCCAAACACCCCTCTCTGCTCACCTCCACACCTCAAACACCCATCTCTGCTCACCTCCACACCCCAAACACCCCTCTCTGCTCAACTCCACACCCCAAATACCCCTCTCTGCTCACCTCCACACCCCTCTCTGCTCACTTCCACACCCCAAACACCTCTCTCTGCTCACCTCCACACCCCAAACACCCCTCTCTGCTCACCTCCACACCCCAAACACCCCTCTCTGCTCACCTCCACACCCCTCTCGCTCACCTCCACACCCCAAACACAACTCTCTGCTCACCTCCACACCTCAAACACCCCTCTCTGCTCACCTCCACACCTCAAACACCCCTCTGCTCACCTCCACACCCCAAACACCCCTCTCTGCTCACCTCCACACCCCAAACACCCCTCTCTGCTCACCTCCACACCTCAAACACCCCTCTCTGCTCACCTCCACACCCCAAACACCCCTCTCTGCTCACCTCCACACCCCAAACACCCCTCTCTGCTCACCTCCACACCTCAAACACCCCTCTGCTCACCTCCACACCCCAAACACCGCTCTCTGCTCACCTCCACACCCCAAACACCCCTCTCTGCTCACCTCCACACCTCAAAACCCCTCTCTGCTCACCTCCACACCCCAAACACCCCTCTCTGCTCACCTCCACACCCCAAACACCCCTCTCTGCTCACCTCCACACCCCTCTCTGCTCACTTTCACACCCCAAACACCTCTCTCTGCTCACCTCCACACCCCAAACACCCCTCTCTGCTCACCTCCACACCCCAAACACCCCTCTCTGCTCACCTCCACACCCCTCTCGCTCACCTCCACACCCCAAACACAACTCTCTGCTCACTTCCACACCTCAAACACCCCTCTCTGCTCACTTCCACACCTCAAACAACCTTCTCTGCTAACCTCCACACCCCAAACACCCCTCTCTGCTCACCTCCACACCCCAAACACCCCTCTCTGCTCACCTCCACACCTCAAACACCCCTCTCTGCTCACCTCCACACCCCAAACACCCCTCTCTGCTCACCTCCACACCCCAAACACCCCTCTCTGCTCACCTCCACACCTCAAACACCCCTCTGCTCACCTCCACACCCCAAACACCCCTCTCTGCTCACCTCCACACCCCAAACACCCCTCTCTGCTCACCTCCACACCTCAAACACCCCTCTCTGCTCACCTCCACACTCCAAACACCCCTCTCTGCTCACCTCCACACCCCAAACACCCCTCTCTGCTCACCTCCATTCCTCTCTGCTCACTTTCACACCCCAAACACCTCTCTCTGCTCACCTCCACACCCCAAACACCCCTCTCTGCTCTCCTCCACACCCCAAACACCCCTCTCTGCTCACCTCCACACCCCTCTCGCTCACCTCCACACCCCAAACACAACTCTCTGCTCACCTCCACACCTCAAACACCCCTCTCTGCTCACTTCCATACCTCAAACACCCCTCTCTGCTCACCTCCACACCCCAAACAACCCTCTCTGCTCACCTCCACACCCCAAACACCCCTCTCTGCTCACCTCCACACCTCAAACACCCCTCTCTGCTCACCTCCACACCCCAAACACCCCTCTCTGCTCAACTCCACACCCCAAACACCCCTCTCTGCTCACCTCCACACCCCTCTCTGCTCACTTCCACACCCCAAACACCTCTCTCTGCTCACCTCCACACCCCAAACACCCCTCTCTGCTCACCTCCACACCCCAAACACCCCTCTCTGCTCACCTCCACACCCCTCTCGCTCACCTCCACACCCCAAACACAACTCTCTGCTCACCTCCACACCTCATACACCCCTCTCTGCTCACCTCCACACCTCAAACACCCCTCTGCTCACCTCCACACCCCAAACACCCCTCTCATCTCACCTCCACACCCCAAACACCCCTCTCTGCTCACCTCCACACCCCAAACACTCCTCTCTGCTCACCTCCACGCCTCAAACACCCCTCTCTGCTCACCTCCACACCCCAAACACCCCTCTCTGCTCACCTCCACGCCTCAAACACCCCTCTCTGCTCACCTCCACACCCCAAACACCCCTCTCTGCTCACCTCCACACCCCAAACACCCCTCTCTGCTCACCTCCACACCCCAAACACCCCTCTGCTCACCTCCACACCTCAAACACCCCTCTCTGCTCACCTCCACACCCCAAACACCCTTCTCTGCTCACCTCCACACCTCAAACACCCCTCTCTGCTCACCTCCACACCCCAAACACCCCTCTCTGCTCACCTCCACACCCCTCTCTGCTCACTTTCACACCCCAAACACCTCTCACTGCTCACCTCCACACCCCAAACACCCCTCTCTGCTCACCTCCACACCCCAAACAACCCTCTCTGCTCACCTCCACACCCCTCTCGCTCACCTCCACACCCCAAACACAACTCTCTGCTCACCTCCACACCTCAAACACCCCTCTCTGCTCACCTCCACACCTCAAACACCCCTCTGCTCACCTCCACACCCCAAACACCCCTCTCTGCTCACCTCCACACCCCAAACACCCCTCTCTGCTCACCTCCACACCCCAAACACCCCTCTCTGCTCACCTCCACGCCTCAAACACCCCTCTCTGCTCACCTCCACACCCCAAACACCCCTCTCTGCTCACCTCCACGCCTCAAACACCCCTCTCTGCTCACCTCCACACCCCAAACACCCTCTCTGCTCACCTCCACACCCCTCTTGCTCACCTCCACACCCCAAACACAACTCTCTGCTCACCTCCACACCTCAAACACCCCTCTCTGCTCACTTCCACACCTCAAACACTCCTCTCTGCTCACCTCCACACCCCAAACACCCCTCTCTGCTCACCTCCACACCCCAAACACCCCTCTCTGCTCACCTCCACACCTCAAACACCCCTCTCTGCTCACCTCCACACCCCAAACACCCCTCTCTGCTCAACTCCACACCCCAAACACCCCTCTCTGCTCACCTCCACACCCCTCTCTGCTCACTTCCACACCCCAAACACCTCTCTCTGCTCACCACCACACCCCAAACACCCCTCTCTGCTCACCTCCACACCCCAAACACCCCTCTCTGCTCACCTCCACACCCCTCTCGCTCACCTCCACACCCCAAACACAACTCTCTGCTCACCTCCACACCTCAAACACCCCTCTCTGCTCACCTCCACACCTCAAACACCCCTCTGCTCACCTCCACACCCCAAACACCCCTCTCTGCTCACCTCCACACCCCAAACACCCCTCTCTGCTCACCTCCACACCTCAAACACCCCTCTCTGCTCACCTCCACACCTCTCTCTGCTCATTTCCACACCCCAAACACCTCTCTCTGCTCACCTCCACACCCCAAACACCCCTCTTTGCTCACCTCCACACCCCAAACACCCCTCTCTGCTCACCTCCACACCCCTCTCGCTCACCTCCACACCCCAAACACCACTCTCTGCTCACCTCCACACCTCAAACACCCCTCTCTGCTCACTTCCACACCTCAAACACCCCTCTCTGCTCACCTCCACACCCCAAACACCTTTCTCTGCTCACCTCCACACCTCAAACACCCCTCTCTGCTCACCTCCACACCTCAAACACCCCTCTCTGCTCACCTCCACACCCCAAACACCCCTCTCTGCTCACCTCCACACCCCAAACACCCCTCTCTTCTCACCTCCACACCCCAAACACCCCTCTCTGCTCACCTCCACACCTCAAACACCGCTCTGCTCACCTCCACACCCCAAACACCCCTCTCTGCTCACCTCCACACCCCAAACACACCTCTCTGCTCACCTCCACACCTCAAACACCCCTCTCTGCTCACCTCCACACCCCAAACACCCCTCTCTGCTCACCTCCACACCCCAAACACCCCTCTCTGCTCACCTCCACACCCCTCTCTGCTCACTTCCACACCCCAAACACCTCTCTCTGCTCACCTCCACACCCCAAACACCCCTCTCTGCTCACCTCCACACCCCAAACACCCCTCTCTGCTCACCTCCACACCCCTCTCGCTCACCTCCACACCCCAAACACAACTCTCTGCTCACCTCCACACCTCAAACACCCCTCTCTGCTCACCTCCACACCTCAAACACCCCTCTGCTCACCTCCACACCCCAAACACCCCTCTCTGCTCACCTCCTGTGACGGGAGTGACTTTTGGGGGTGGGGGGACCGCTTGGTCAGCTCATGTCCCCCTCATTATGTTTAAGGCACCCTGTGCCTGTTAAGGGTTACAGGGTGTGTATGTGAATGTCTGAGTCTTGTGTGTTGTCCTTTGTCTAGGGCACATGGCTGTCCATTGTCTGTTTACCATGTGCTACCCCCCATTGTGCTGTGTCTCTCTGTCTAGTGAACTATTATGGGATGTACTGTTTGTGTATTGGTGTGGGGGTTGGGCAATGTCCTTTGCCACATGGTTGCATCCCATTGTTCTGTGTCTGGTTGGATGGGGAGGGGTGATGAGGTATTTCCTGTTCCTGGTTGTGTTTCCCCGCCCTCTGTATATATTCTGTTGTTTGAGAAAAATAAAGAGTAGTTGACTTCCTGTTTTAGTAGGAGCTGGGTGTTGTCTGTCTTTTTCCTGAGGGATTCCGAGGGCGTGGTCCGTGGATGGTGTTCGGACAGGGGAAGTTGTGCTATAACGGAAAAACTCAGTGCGGTCTGGGTTCCGGTTCCGTTACATTGGTGGCAAGCGGTGGGATTGTGCTTCCAGCTGTAAACACATCCAAACCACCACCGGGATTCAAGAGCAGGAAAAGACGTCAGTCACCCCAGTGGAGCTATGGACCTGGCATCAGAGTTCCCAGGGCTGCTGCAGATCATCCTTGCAACATACCCCAGGACTGTGTCTACGGATCAGTACCTGGAGCTCAGGCAGCGGATTTGGGAGGTGCTTTGGAGAGGAGCGGTCCAGGCTGCTGGTATGGACAAAGGCAAGTGCTATCCAACCCCAGGGGAACGGGTCAGGGACCATTGGAAGTTACGGATGCCATTTCTGGGAGAGCAACCTCAGGAGCATTTGTTGGCTGAGTTGGACAGATTGGTTCAGCAGGAGATAGAACTGGACAATCGATATCGGGCTCTGCGGTGGTACGCAGAGCAGGAATATTTAGGGGTGTCAACAGAGTGCTCTCCTGAGGGACTTGACTTTGGTGGGCCTGGATTGTTGTGGGAGAGCCTTACAGACCTTTTTCTGTTTGGCGATAGAGGAGAACCTACTCTGAAGGAGTTACGAGAAGGCAGAGAGGCTATGTTCGGTCTCACAGGGGTCTCAGAACTTAAACCAGATCTGGAATACCTGCTGAAGAAAGAACTGGATCTGGAAAGAGCATACAGGCAGCTGCTAGGACATGTTCGGCAGCATGCCCAAGAATCAGCAGTGGAAATTCCAGAGACTGGGGATCTGATAGACCTCTCAGCCGAGGAGGAACCAGCAGTAGACCGGGCAACAGGGCCAAACAATACTGAACTCTGCCCAGCACTGGTAATGTCTCCTGAGTTCCACGGACAGGAGATGGTGAGCCCCGATTCCCAAACCCCAGTTCCAGAGGCTGGGGATTTGATTGACTTTTTTTCTGAGGAGGAACCAGCCGGGGAGCCGCCAGCTGAAGTGCTGACAACCGGACAGAGGGTCCAGGACCTCTGCCCCATGCCTGTGGTAGTTTCAGAGGCCCAGGGTGAGAAGGGAGAGGAGGTTGTTGTCCTCTCTCCCCCACAGTCAGCCAGAGTGGAGGAAACTGTTTTCCCTCCCAGGCCAGGATCTGTGCACCAGGGGGACAGTGACAGCGGAATTCCATCCCAGCAGCAGATCCACAGTCTGGGAGGGGAGGAAGCCGGCCTCCCTCCCCTACGGTTAGCCGGAGCAGATGTGGGGTCCCCAGCAGAAGTGCTGGCAACAGGGCAGAGCGCCGCTGGCCTCTGCCTAGCAACTACAGCCACCACCTGGACACCCCAGGGATGCTGGGCAGTCGGCCCAGATCCCCCACAGAGGGATGAAGGAGGCCCAGCCACCCTGTCTTCTCTCCAGCGGCTGAGAGGATTTCCGGGAGAAGGACCAGTCCGTACTTCTCCCCAGCGGCGGGTATGTTCTACGGGAGAGGCAGAGGTTGGCTGGGTGAGTAACGCTTGGTGTGGGACAATTTGCATGCGGTACTATGTGGGTGCCGGCACTGAGGGACTGGAGGTGCAGAGTAACTTCAGAGTACATCCGTCTGGGATCTACTCCTGTGTTACTCTCCTACCGAAAGGGGAGATATGTGACGGGAGTGACTTTTGGGGGTGGGGGGACCGCTTGGTCAGCTCATGTCCCCCTCATTATGTTTAAGGCACCCTGTGCCTGTTAAGGGTTACAGGGTGTGTATGTGAATGTCTGAGTCTTGTGTGTTGTCCTTTGTCTAGGGCACATGGCTGTCCATTGTCTGTTTACCATGTGCTACCCCCCATTGTGCTGTGTCTCTCTGTCTAGTGAACTATTATGGGATGTACTGTTTGTGTATTGGTGTGGGGGTTGGGCAATGTCCTTTGCCACATGGTTGCATCCCATTGTTCTGTGTCTGGTTGGATGGGGAGGGGTGATGAGGTATTTCCTGTTCCTGGTTGTGTTTCCCCGCCCTCTGTATATATTCTGTTGTTTGAGAAAAATAAAGAGTAGTTGACTTCCTGTTTTAGTAGGAGCTGGGTGTTGTCTGTCTTTTTCCTGAGGGATTCCGAGGGCGTGGACCGTGGATGGTGTTCGGACAGGGGAAGTTGTGCTATAACGGAAAAACTCAGTGCGGTCTGGGTTCCGGTTCCGTTACACCTCCACACCCCAAACACCCCTCTCTGCTCACCTCCACACCTCAAACACCCCTCTCTGCTCACCTCCACACCCCAAACACCCCTCTCTGCTCACCTCCACACCCCAAACACCCCTCTCTGCTCACCTCCACACCTCAAACACCCCTCTGCTCACCTCCACACCCCAAACACCGCTCTCTGCTCACCTCCACACCCCAAACACCCCTCTCTGCTCACCTCCACACCTCAAAACCCCTCTCTGCTCACCTCCACACCCCAAACACCCCTCTCTGCTCACCTCCACACCCCAAACACCCCTCTCTGCTCACCTCCACACCCCTCTCTGCTCACTTTCACACCCCAAACACCTCTCTCTGCTCACCTCCACACCCCAAACACCCCTCTCTGCTCACCTCCACACCCCAAACACCCCTCTCTGCTCACCTCCACACCCCTCTCGCTCACCTCCACACCCCAAACACAACTCTCTGCTCACCTCCACACCTCAAACACCCCTCTCTGCTCACCTCCACACCCCTCTCGCTCACCTCCACACCCCAAACACAACTCTCTGCTCACTTCCACACCTCAAACACCCTTCTCTGCTCACCTCCACACCCCAAACACCCCTCTCTGCTCACCTCCACACCCCAAACACCCCTCTCTGCTCACCTCCACACCCCAAACACCCCTCTCTGCTCACCTCCACACCCCAAACACCCCTCTCTGCTCACCTCCACACCCCTCTCTGCTCACTTCCACACCCCAAACACCTCTCTCTGCTCACCTACACACCCCAAACACCCCTCTCTGCTCACCTCCACACCCCAAACACCCCTCTCTGCTCACCTCCACACCCCAAACACCCCTCTCGCTCACCTCCACACCCCAAACACAACTCTCTGCTCACCTCCACACCTCAAACACCCCTCTCTGCTCACCTCCACACCTCAAACACCCCTCTGCTCACCTCCACACCCCAAACACCCCTCTCTGCTCACCTCCACACCCCAAACACCCCTCTCTGCTCACCTCCACACCTCAAACACCCCTCTCTGCTCACCTCCACACCTCTCTCTGCTCATTTCCACACCCCAAACACCTCTCTCTGCTCACCTCCACACCCCAAACACCCCTCTTTGCTCACCTCCACACCCCAAACACCCCTCTCTGCTCACCTCCACACCCCTCTCGCTCACCTCCACACCCCAAACTCCACTCTCTGCTCACCTCCACACCTCAAACACCCCTCTCTGCTCACTTCCACACCTCAAACACCCCTCTCTGCTCACCTCCACACCCAAAACACCTTTCTCTGCTCAACTCCACACCTCAAACACCCCTCTCTGCTCACCTCCACACCTCAAACATCCCTCTCTGCTCACCTTCACACCCCAAACACCTTTCTCTGCTCACCTCCACACCTCAAGCACCCCTCTCTGCTCACCTCCACACCTCAAACGCCCCTCTCTGCCTACCTCCACACCCCAAACGCCCCTCTCTGCTCACCTCCACACCTCAAACACCCCTCTCTGCTCACCTCCACACCTCAAACATCCCTCTCATCTCACCTCCACACCTCAAATACCCCTCTCTGCTCACCTCCACATCCCAAACACCCCTCTCTGCTCACCTCGACACCCCAATCCCCCCTCTCTGCTCACCTCCACACCTCAAACACCCCTCTCTGCTCACCTCCACATCCCAAACACCCCTCTCTGCTCAGCTCAACACCCCAAACGCCCCTCTCTGCTCACCTCCACACCCCAAACACCTCTCTCTGCTCACCTCCACACCCCAAACACCCCTCTCTGCTCACCTCCACACCCCAAACACCCCTCTCTGCTCACCTCCACACCCCTCTCGCTCACCTCCACACCCCAAACACAACTCTCTGCTCACCTCCACACCTCAAACACCCCTCTCTGCTCACCTCCACACCTCAAACACCCCTCTGCTCACCTCCACACCCCAAACACCCCTCTCTGCTCACCTCCACACCCCAAACACCCCTCTCTGCTCACCTCCACACCCCAAACACCCCTCTCTGCTCACCTCCACACCCCTCTCTGCTCACTTCCACACCCCAAACACCTCTCTCTGCTCACCTCCACACCCCAAACACCCCTCTCTGCTCACCTCCACACCCCAAACACCCCTCTCTACTCACCTCCACACCCCTCTCGCTCACCTCCACACCCCAAACACAACTCTCTGCTCACCTCCACACCTCAAACACCCCTCTCTGCTCACCTCCACACCTCAAACACCCCTCTGCTCACCTCCACACCCCAAACACCCCTCTCTGCTCACCTCCACACCCCAAACACCCCTCTCTGCTCACCTCCACACCTCAAACACCCCTCTCTGCTCACCTCCACACCTCTCTCTGCTCATTTCCACACCCCAAACACCTCTCTCTGCTCACCTCCACACCCCAAACACCCCTCTTTGCTCACCTCCACACCCCAAACACCCCTCTCTGCTCACCTCCACACCCCTCTCGCACACCTCCACACCCCAAACACCACTCTCTGCTCACCTCCACACCTCAAACACCCCTCTCTGCTCACTTCCACACCTCAAACACCCCTCTCTGCTCACCTCCACACCTCAAACACCCCTCTCTGCTCACCTCCACACCCCAAACACCTTTCTCTGCTCACCTCCACACCTCAAGCACCCCTCTCTGCTCACCTCCACACCTCAAACGCCCCTCTCTGCCTACCTCCACACCCCAAACGCCCCTCTCTGCTCACCTCCACACCTCAAACACCCCTCTCTGCTCACCTCCACACCCCTCTCATCTCACCTCCACACCTCAAACACCCCTCTCTGCTCAGCTCCACATCCCAAACACCCCTCTCTGCTCACCTCGACACCCCAAACCCCCCTCTCTGCTCACCTCCACACCTCAAACACCCCTCTCTGCTCACCTCCACATCCCAAACACCCCTCTCTGCTCAGCTCAACACCCCAAACGCCCCTCTCTGCTCACCTCCACACCTCAAACACCCCTCTCTGCTCACCTTCACACCTCAAACACCCCTCTCTGCTCACCTCCACACCTCAAACATCCCTCTCTGCTCACCTCCACACCCCTCTCATCTCACCTCCACACCTCAAACACCCCTCTCTGCTCACCTCCACATCCCAAACACCCCTCTCTGCTCACCTCCACATCCCAAACACCCCTCTCTGCTCACCTCGACACCCCAATCCCCCCTCTCTGCTCACCTCCACACCTCAAACACCCCTCTCTGCTCACCTCCACATCCCAAACACCCCTCTCTGCTCAGCTCAACACCCCAAACGCCCCTCTCTGCTCACCTCCACACCTCAAACACCCCTCTCTGCTCACCTCCACACCCCAAACACCCCTCTCTGCTCACCTCCACACCCCAAACACCCCTCTCTGCTCACCTCCACACCCCTCTCGCTCACCTCCACACCCCAAACACAACTCTCTGCTCACCTCCACACCTCAAACACCCCTCTCTGCTCACCTCCACACCTCAAACACCCCTCTGCTCACCTCCACACCCCAAACACCCCTCTCTGCTCACCTCCACACCCCAAACACCCCTCTCTGCTCACCTCCACACCCCAAACACCCCTCTCTGCTCACCTCCACACCCCTCTCTGCTCACTTCCACACCCCAAACACCTCTCTCTGCTCACCTCCACACCCCAAACACCCCTCTCTGCTCACCTCCACACCCCAAACACCCCTCTCTGCTCACCTCCACACCCCTCTCGCTCACCTCCACACCCCAAACACAACTCTCTGCTCACCTCCACACCTCAAACACCCCTCTCTGCTCATCTCCACACCTCAAACACCCCTCTGCTCACCTCCACACCCCAAACACCCCTCTCTGCTCACCTCCACACCCCAAACACCCCTCTCTGCTCACCTCCACACCTCAAACACCCCTCTCTGCTCACCTCCACACCTCTCTCTGCTCATTTCCACACCCCAAACACCTCTCTCTGCTCACCTCCACACCCCAAACACCCCTCTTTGCTCACCTCCACACCCCAAACACCCCTCTCTGCTCACCTCCACACCCCTCTTTGCTCACCTCCACACCTCAAACACCCCTCTCTGCTCACTTCCACACCTCAAACACCCCTCTCTGCTCACCTCCACACCTCAAACACCCCTCTCTGCTCACCTCCACACCCCAAACACCTTTCTCTGCTCACCTCCACACCTCAAGCACCCCTCTCTGCTCACCTCCACACCACAAACGCCCCTCTCTGCCTACCTCCACACCTCAAACACCCCTCTCTGCTCACCTCCACACCCCTCTCATCTCACCTCCACACCTCAAACACCCCTCTCTGCTCACCTCCACATCCCAAACACCCCTCTCTGCTCACCTCGACACCCCAAACACCCCTCTCTGCTCACCTCCACATCCCAAACACCCCTCTCTGCTCACCTCCACATCCCAAACACCCCTCTCTGCTCAGCTCAACACCCCAAACGCCCCTCTCTGCTCACCTCCACACCCCAAACCCCCCTCTCTGCTCACCTCCACACCTCAAACGCCCCTCTCTGCTCACCTCCACACGTCAAACGCCCCTCTCTGCTCACCTCTACACCCCAAACGCCCCTCTCTGCTCACCTCCACACGTCAAACGCCCCTCTCTGCTCACCTCTACACCCCAAACGCCCCTCTCTGCTCACC
The DNA here is from genome assembly GCF_062004578.1 of Staurois parvus. Lineage (NCBI taxonomy): Eukaryota > Metazoa > Chordata > Amphibia > Anura > Ranidae > Staurois > Staurois parvus. The sequence goes on along the minus strand of NW_028319715.1, from coordinate 317,624 downwards.
TCCACACCCCAAACGCCCCTCTCTGCTCACCTCCACACCCCAAACGCCCCTCTCTGCTCACCTCCACACCCCAAACACCCCTCTCTGCTCACCTCCACACCCCAAACACCCCTCTCTGCTCACCACCACACCTCAAACACCCCTCTCTGCTCACCTCCACACCCCAAACACCCCTCTCTGCTCAACTCCACACCCCAAACACCCCTCTCTGCTCACCTCCACACCCCTCTCTGCTCACTTCCACACCCCAAACACCTCTCTCTGCTCACCTCCACACCCCAAACACCCCTCTCTGCTGACCTCCACACCCCAAACACCCCTCTCTGCTCACCTCCACACCCCTCACGCTCACCTCCACACCCCAAACACCCCTCTCTGCTCACCTCCACACCCCAAACACCCTCTCTGCTCACCTCCACACCCCAAACACCCCTCTCTGCTCACCTCCACACCCCAAACACCCCTCTCTGCTCACCTCCACACCTCAAACACCCCTCTCTGCTCACCTCCACACCTCTATCTGCTCATTTCCACACCCCAAACACCTCTCTCTGCTCACCTCCACACCCCAAACACCCCTCTTTGCTCACCTCCACACCCCAAACACCCCTCTCGGCTCACCTCCACACCCCTCTCGCTCACCTCCACACCCCAAACACCACTCTGCTCACCTCCACACCTCAAACACCCCTCTCTGCTCACTTCCACACCTCAAACACCCCTCTCTGCTCACCTCCACACCCCAAACACCTTTCTCTGCTCACCTCCACACCTCAAACACCCCTCTCTGCTCACCTCCACACCTCAAACACCCCTCTCTGCTCACCTCCACACCCCAAACACCCCTCTCTGCTCACCTCCACACCCCAAACACCCCTCTCTGCTCACCTCCACACCCCAAACACCCCTCTCTGCTCACCTCCACACCTCAAACACCGCTCTGCTCACCTCCACACCCCAAACACCCCTCTCTGCTCACCTCCACACCCCAAACACCCCTCTCTGCTCACCTCCACACCTCAAACACCCCTCTCTGCTCACCTTCACACCCCAAACACCCCTCTCTGCTCACCTCCACACCCCAAACACCCCTCTCTGCTCACCTCCACACCCCTCTCTGCTCACTTTCACACCCCAAACACCTCTCTCTGCTCACCTCCACACCCCAAACACCCTCTCTGCTCACCTCCACACCCCAAACACCCCTCTCTGCTCACCTCCACACCCCTCACGCTCACCTCCACACCCCAAACACAACTCTCTGCTCACCTCCACACCTCAAACACCCCTCTCTGCTCACCTCCACACCTCAAACACCCCTCTGCTCACCTCCACACCCCAAACACCCCTCTCTGCTCACCTCCACACCCCAAACACCCCTCTCTGCTCACCTCAACACCTCAAACACCCCTCTCTGCTCACCTCCACACCTCTATCTGCTCATTTCCACACCCCAAACACCTCTCTCTGCTCACCTCCACACCCCAAACACCCCTCTTTGCTCACCTCCACACCCCAAACACCCCTCTCTGCTCACCTCCACACCCCTCTCGCTCACCTCCACACCCCAAACACCACTCTCTGCTCACCTCCACACCTCAAACACCCCTCTCTGCTCACTTCCACACCTCAAACACCCCTCTCTGCTCACCTCCACACCCCAAACACCTTTCTCTGCTCACCTCCACACCTCAAACACCCCTCTCTGCTCACCTCCACACCTCAAACACCCCTCTCTGCTCACCTCCACACCCCAAACACCCCTCTCTGCTCACCTCCACACCCCAAACACCCCTCTCTGCTCACCTCCACACCCCAAACACCCCTCTCTGCTCACCTCCACACCTCAAACACCGCTCTGCTCACCTCCACACCCCAAACACCCCTCTCTGCTCACCTCCACACCCCAAACACCCCTCTCTGCTCACCTCCACACCTCAAACACCCCTCTCTGCTCACCTTCACACCCCAAACACCCCTCTCTGCTCACCTCCACACCCCAAACACCCCTCTCTGCTCACCTCCACACCCCTCTCTGCTCACTTTCACACCCCAAACACCTCTCTCTGCTCACCTCCACACCCCAAACACCCCTCTCTGCTCACCTCCACACCCCAAACACCCCTCTCTGCTCACCTCCACACCCCTCTCGCTCACCTCCACACCCCAAACACAACTCTCTGCTCATCTCCACACCTCAAACACCCCTCTCTGCTCACTTCCACACCTCAAACACCCCACTCTGCTCACCTCCACACCCCAAACACCCCTCTCTGCTCACCTCCACACCCCAAACACCCCTCTCTGCTCACCTCCACACCTCAAACACCCCTCTCTGCTCACCTCCACACCCCAAACACCCCTCTCTGCTCAACTCCACACCCCAAACACCCCTCTCTGCTCACCTCCACACCCCTCTCTGCTCACTTCCACACCCCAAACACCCCTCTCTGCTCAGCTCAACACCCCAAACGCCCCTCTCTGCTCACCTCCACACCCCAAACCCCCCTCTCTGCTCACCTCCACACCTCAAACGCCCCTCTCTGCTCACCTCCACACGTCAAACGCCCCTCTCTGCTCACCTCTACACCCCAAACGCCCCTCTCTGCTCACCTCCACACGTCAAACGCCCCTCTCTGCTCACCTCTACACCCCAAACGCCCCTCTCTGCTCACCTCCACACCCCAAACGCCCCTCTCTGCTCACCTCCACACCCCAAACGCCCCTCTCTGCTCACCTCCACACCCCAAACACCCCTCTCTGCTCACCTCCACACCCCAAACACCCCTCTCTGCTCACCACCACACCTCAAACACCCCTCTCTGCTCACCTCCACACCCCAAACACCCCTCTCTGCTCAACTCCACACCCCAAACACCCCTCTCTGCTCACCTCCACACCCCTCTCTGCTCACTTCCACACCCCAAACACCTCTCTCTGCTCACCTCCACACCCCAAACACCCCTCTCTGCTGACCTCCACACCCCAAACACCCCTCTCTGCTCACCTCCACACCCCTCACGCTCACCTCCACACCCCAAACACAACTCTCTGCTCACCTCCACACCTCAAACACCCCTCTCTGCTCACCTCCACACCTCAAACACCCCTCTGCTCACCTCCACACCCCAAACACCCCTCTCTGCTCACCTCCACACCCCAAACACCCCTCTCTGCTCACCTCCACACCTCAAACACCCCTCTCTGCTCACCTCCACACCTCTATCTGCTCATTTCCACACCCCAAACACCTCTCTCTGCTCACCTCCACACCCCAAACACCCCTCTTTGCTCACCTCCACACCCCAAACACCCCTCTCGGCTCACCTCCACACCCCTCTCGCTCACCTCCACACCCCAAACACCACTCTCTGCTCACCTCCACACCTCAAACACCCCTCTCTGCTCACTTCCACACCTCAAACACCCCTCTCTGCTCACCTCCACACCCCAAACACCTTTCTCTGCTCACCTCCACACCTCAAACACCCCTCTCTGCTCACCTCCACACCTCAAACACCCCTCTCTGCTCACCTCCACACCCCAAACACCCCTCTCTGCTCACCTCCACACCCCAAACACCCCTCTCTGCTCACCTCCACACCCCAAACACCCCTCTCTGCTCACCTCCACACCTCAAACACCGCTCTGCTCACCTCCACACCCCAAACACCCCTCTCTGCTCACCTCCACACCCCAAACACCCCTCTCTGCTCACCTCCACACCTCAAACACCCCTCTCTGCTCACCTTCACACCCCAAACACCCCTCTCTGCTCACCTCCACACCCCAAACACCCCTCTCTGCTCACCTCCACACCCCTCTCTGCTCACCTCCACACCCCAAACACCCCTCTCTGCTCACCTCCACACCCCAAACACCCCTCTCTGCTCACCTCCACACCCCTCACGCTCACCTCCACACCCCAAACACAACTCTCTGCTCACCTCCACACCTCAAACACCCCTCTCTGCTCACCTCCACACCTCAAACACCCCTCTGCTCACCTCCACACCCCAAACACCCCTCTCTGCTCACCTCCACACCCCAAACACCCCTCTCTGCTCACCTCAACACCTCAAACACCCCTCTCTGCTCACCTCCACACCTCTATCTGCTCATTTCCACACCCCAAACACCTCTCTCTGCTCACCTCCACACCCCAAACACCCCTCTTTGCTCACCTCCACACCCCAAACACCCCTCTCTGCTCACCTCCACACCCCTCTCGCTCACCTCCACACCCCAAACACCACTCTCTGCTCACCTCCACACCTCAAACACCCCTCTCTGCTCACTTCCACACCTCAAACACCCCTCTCTGCTCACCTCCACACCCCAAACACCTTTCTCTGCTCACCTCCACACCTCAAACACCCCTCTCTGCTCACCTCCACACCTCAAACACCCCTCTCTGCTCACCTCCACACCCCAAACACCCCTCTCTGCTCACCTCCACACCCCAAACACCCCTCTCTGCTCACCTCCACACCCCAAACACCCCTCTCTGCTCACCTCCACACCTCAAACACCGCTCTGCTCACCTCCACACCCCAAACACCCCTCTCTGCTCACCTCCACACCCCAAACACCCCTCTCTGCTCACCTCCACACCTCAAACACCCCTCTCTGCTCACCTTCACACCCCAAACACCCCTCTCTGCTCACCTCCACACCCCAAACACCCCTCTCTGCTCACCTCCACACCCCTCTCTGCTCACTTTCACACCCCAAACACCTCTCTCTGCTCACCTCCACACCCCAAACACCCCTCTCTGCTCACCTCCACACCCCAAACACCCCTCTCTGCTCACCTCCACACCCCTCTCGCTCACCTCCACACCCCAAACACAACTCTCTGCTCATCTCCACACCTCAAACACCCCTCTCTGCTCACTTCCACACCTCAAACACCCCACTCTGCTCACCTCCACACCCCAAACACCCCTCTCTGCTCACCTCCACACCCCAAACACCCCTCTCTGCTCACCTCCACACCCCAAACACCCCTCTCTGCTCACCTCCACACCCCAAACACCCCTCTCTGCTCAACTCCACACCCCAAACACCCCTCTCTGCTCACCTCCACACCCCTCTCTGCTCACTTCCACACCCCAAACACCTCTCTCTGCTCACCTCCACACCCCAAACACCCCTCTCTGCTCACCTCCACACCCCAAACACCCCTCTCTGCTCACCTCCACACCTCAAACCCCTCTCTGCTCACCTCCACACCCCAAACACCCCTCTCTGCTCACCTCCACACCCCAAACACCCCTCTCTGCTCACCTCCACACCCCTCTCTGCTCACTTTCACACCCCAAACACCTCTCTCTGCTCACCTCCACACCCCAAACACCCCTCTCTGCTCACCTCCACACCCCAAACACCCCTCTCTGCTCACCTCCACACCCCTCTCGCTCACCTCCACACCCCAAACACAACTCTCTGCTCACCTCCACACCTCAAACACCCCTCTCTGCTCACTTCCACACCTCAAACACCCTTCTCTGCTCACCTCCACACCTCTCTCTGCTCATTTCCACACCCCAAACACCTCTCTCTGCTCACCTCCACACCCCAAACACCCCTCTTTGCTCACCTCCACACGCCAAACACCCCTCTCTGCTCACCTCCACACCCCTCTCGCTCACCTCCACACCCCAAACACCACTCTCTGCTCACCTCCACACCTCAAACACCCCTCTCTGCTCACTTCCACACCTCAAACACCCCTCTCTGCTCACCTCCACACCCCAAACACCTTTCTCTGCTCACCTCCACACCTCAAACACCCCTCTCTGCTCACCTCCACACCTCAAACACCCCTCTCTGCTCACCCCCACACCCCAAACACCTTTCTCTGCTCACCTCCACACCTCAAGCACCCCTCTCTGCTCACCTCCACACCTCAAACGCCCCTCTCTGCCTACCTCCACACCCAAACGCCCCTCTCTGCTCACCTCCACACCTCAAACACCCCTCTCTGCTCACCTCCACACCTCAAACATCCCTCTCTGCTCACCTCCACACCCCTCTCATCTCACCTCCACACCTCAAACACCCCTCTCTGCTCACCTCCACATCCCAAACACCCCTCTCTGCTCACCTCGACACCCCAAACCCCCCTCTCTGCTCACCTCCACACCTCAAACCCCCCTCTCTGCTCACCTCCACACCTCAAACACCCCTCTCTGCTCACCTCCACATCCCAAACGCCCCTCTCTGCTCACCTCCACACCTCAAACACCCCTCTCTGCTCACCTCCACACCTCAAACACCCCTCTCTGCTCACCTCCACACCTCAAACATCCCTCTCTGCTCACCTCCACACCCCTCTCATCTCACCTCCACACCTCAAACACCCCTCTCTGCTCACCTCCACATCCCAAACACCCCTCTCTGCTCACCTCCACACCTCAAACGCCCCTCTCTGCTCACCTCCACACGTCAAACGCCCCTCTCTGCTCACCTCTACACCCCAAACGCCCCTCTCTGCTCACCTCCACACCCCAAACGCCCCTCTCTGCTCACCTCTACACTCCAAACTCCCCTCTCTGCTCACCTCCACACCCCAAACACCCCTCTCTGCTCACCTCCACACCCCATACGCCCCTCTCTGCTCACCTCCACACCCAAACGCCCCTCTCTGCTCACCTCCACACCCCAAACGCCCCTCTCTGCTCACCTCCACACCCCAAACTCCCCTCTCTGCTCACCTCCACACCCCAAGCACCCCTCTCTGCTCACCTCCACACCTCAAACCCCTCTCTGCTCACCTCCACACCCCAAACACCCCTCTCTGCTCACCTCCACACCCCAAACACCCCTCTCTGCTCATCTCCACACCCCAAACACCCCTCTCTGCTCACCTCCACACCCCAAACACCCCTCTCTGCTCACCCACCCACACACCCACACACACACACACACAAAACCTTCCACCCCCCAAATCCTTCTTCCTAACAGTAATTTACTCTCCTAGTACAAATCCCTCCAAATCGCCTCTGCTAGCACTAATTCCCCCCTCCCCAAAATAAAAAAATGTTCCCCTTCTGGCACAAATTTCTTCAATCACCCCTAGTAGCACAAATCCCCTCCCAGATCCCACTTCATAACAGAAATCCACTCTCCTAGTAAAAATCCCCCCTACAAATTTCCGTTTCTAGTACAAATCCCCTCCAAATCCCCCTCCCTCAGCACAAATCACCCCCCCCCCATTCCCCCTGGTAGCACTGATCCTCCCCAAATTTCCTCTCCTCGCACGAATCCCTTCAATCACCCCTACTAGCACAAATTTCCTCCCCTCCCAAATCCCTCTTCCTAACAGAAATCCACTCTCCTAGTATAAATCCCTCTTCATAATCACCCCATCTAGTGCAAATCCTCCCAAATCCCCTTCTCTCAGCACAAATTCCCCTCCCCCAATCCCCTCTGCTAGCAGTAATACTCCCCCCCTCCCCAAATTTCCACTCCTAGCACAAATCCCTTCAATCACCCCTTCTAGTACAAATCCTCCCAAACCCCCTCCCTCAGCACCAATTCCAAATTCCCCTGTGCTAGCACTAAACCCCCCCCCCCCCAAAACAAAATCCCCTCCTAGCACAAATCCCTTCAATCATCCCTATTAGCACAAATCCTCCCCCCAATCACTCTTCGTAACAGAAATCTATTGTCCTAGTACAAATCCCCCCCCCCCCCCAATCCCTTTTTCTCAGCAGAAATCCTTCCCAAATACCATCTGCAGCCCACTACACAAACACACCCCAAACAAAATCCCCCCTCTAGCACAAATCCCTTCAACCATCCCTGCTGGCACACATCCCCCCCCCCAAATCCCTCTTCCTAACAGACATCCATTCTCCTAGTACAAATTCCTCCTCCAATTCCCCCTTCTACTACAAATCCCCCCCAAATCCCCTCTGCTAGCACTAAACCCACCCCAAAAATGTTTCCCCCCTAGCACAAATCCCCCAATCCCTCTACCTAACAGAAATTCACTCTCTCAGCAGAAATCTCCTCCCCCCAAATCCCCTCTACTAGCAATAACCCCCCCAAAAAAATAAATTCTCCTCGCGCAAATTCCTTCAATCACCCCTACTAGCACCCCCCCCCCTCCCAATCTCTCTTCCTAACAGAAGTCCACTCTCCTAGTATGTTTCATTTATCTTAGTCCCCAAATCTTTTTTTCTAGGTTTGTTTTTTTAATTTTTCATTCTTTTAACTTTTATAAGTTCATTCCTTGATTTTTCTGTGTTGACAGGTTCTCCACCAATCTTATATCACCTTCAAGGAGAGAGGAACAGCGGACGACGCTTCGACTTTTTCCACATTAAACTTAGCCGCCCTTCAGGTCCCCCAGTTCAATGTTAATCGCCCGTTCATCATGATGTTGTACCACAAAGACACCAAAACCATCCTCGGGATTGGCCGATTCATGGACCCCGAGTGGTCAGGGATATAATCGGATGAAGCAGATATAAAGTGCTGAACAAAATGAAACCATCCTGCTGAGAATAAAGGGGATGTGCTGAACAATTTCTGTGTTGTTGTTTTCCCCCGGATTGCCTTTGTGTTAATGAGTGAGAGATACCAGCCGGTAATGGGGGACCAATAGGGTGGTGTGGGGGAGTCACAAACTGAGCTCTGATAGACATGTGCATTGGGAACCTCGTCATTGGTGTCAGTGGGAGGAATAGTGCCCCATCATTGGTGTCAGTGGGAGGAATAGCGCCCCATCATTGGTATCAGTGGGAGGAATAGTGTCCCATCATTGGTGTCAGTGGGAGGAATAGTGCCCCATCATTGGTGTCAGTGGGAGGAATAGTGCCCCATCATTGGTGTCAGTGGGAGGAATAGTGCCCCATTGTTTATATCAGTGGGAGGAATAGAGCCCCATCATTGGTGTCAGTGGGAGGAATAGAGCCCCATCATTGGTGTCAGTGGGAGGAATAGTGCCCCATCATTGGTATCAGTGGGAGGATTAGTGCCCCATTGTTGATGTCAGTGGGAGGAATAGTGCCCCATCATTGGTGTCAGTGGGAGGAATAGTGCCCCATCATTGGTGTCAGTGGGAGGAATAGTGCCCCATCATTGGTGCCAATGGGAGGAATAGTGCCCCATTGTTGGTGTCAGTGGGAGGAATAGTGCCCCATCGTTGGTATCAGTGGGAGGAATAGTGCCCCATCATTGGTGTCAGTGGGAGGAATAGTGCCCCGTCATTGGTGTCAGTGGGAGGAATAGTGCCCCATCATTGGTGCCAATGGGAGGAATAGTGCCCCATCGTTGGTATCAGTGGGAGGAATAGTGCCCCATCATTGGTGTCAGTGGGAGGAATAGTGCCCCATCGTTGATGTCAGTGGGAGGAATAGTGCCCCATCATTGGTGTCACTGGGAGGAATAGTGCCCCATCATTGGTGTCAGTGGGATGAATAGTGCCCCATCATTGGTGTCAGTGGGATGAATAGTGCCCCATCATTGGTGTCAGTGGGAGGAATAGTGCCCCATCATTGGTGTCAGTGGGAGGAATAGTGCCCCATCATTGGTGTCAGTGGGAGGAATATTGCCCCATCATTGGTGTCAGTGGGAGGAATAGTGCCCCATCATTGGTGTCAGTGGGATGAATAGTGCCCCATCATTGGTGTCAGTGGGAGGAATAGTGCCCCATCATTGGTGTCAGTGGGAGGAATAGTGCCCCATCGTTGGTATCAGTGGGAGGAATAGTGCCACATCATTGGTGTCAGTGGGAGGAATAGTGCCCCATCGTTGATGTCAGTGGGAGGAATAGTGCCCCATCGTTGATGTCAGTGGGAGGAATAGTGCCCCATCATTGGTGTCAGTGGGAGGAATAGTGCCCCATCATTGGTGTCAGTGGGAGGAATAGTGCCCCATCATTGGTGTCAGTGGGAGGAATAGTGCCCCATCGTTGGTGTCAGTGGGAGGAATAGTGCCCCATCGTTGGTGTCAGTGGGAGGAATAGTGCCCCATCGTTGATGTCAGTGGGAGGAATAGAGCCCCATCGTTGGTGTCAGTGGGAGGAATAGTGCCCCATCGTTGGTGTCAGTGGGAGGAATAGTGCCCCATCGTTGGTGTCAGTGGGAGGAATAGTGCCCCATCGTTGGTGTCAGTGGGAGGAATAGTGCCCCATCATTGGTGTCAGTGGGAGGAATAGTGCCTCTTCATTAGTGTCAGTGGAAGGAATAGTGCCCCATTGTTGGTATCAGTGAAAGGAATATTGCCCCATTGTAATGGAAGCAGACCCCGATTGCACTAGGGTATTTCCGTTAGACTCCCACTTCCCTGTCCGAACACATTTCCACGGACACCACCGCTGACCCAACAGGATGAGACAGCACCAGACTTGTATTAAAACAGGAAATAGACTGCTTTATTTTAACATAGATACAAGATCTATACACAGGGCGGGGAAATACACACCCAGACAGGAAACACATCAGCAGGCTGTCCCATCGGGGGAAGGGCTGCTGGAAACACCCCCCACCAAGCCAGTACAAACACATATATCCCATAATAGAGTGAAATGAACGAGCGCAAATTAAGATGTATGCTTGAAAAAAGTATGTAAAATGATATAAAGCCGCTAGCATGAAAGGTATACCTCAGCACCTCTGTAGTAAATAAAAATCAAAACAATGCAGCGCTGAAATTAAAATTGTGAAAATACCCATATTCAGTGCATATTCATCACACTTGTCAGTTCATGGCATAAATATATATGAAGTCCTGTAATCAAAAAGGCACTAAATTGTGGAATTCACAAAGTTGTGGCAGACTCCTGGCTGTTCCGTGAGGCAATAGTACAATAATGCACTTACCAGAAGTACATACAAACTGAGCGTTGTATGTAAATATCCCACATGGACATCAGGATCTGGTCATCACAATGGCGTCATCTAGGGCTGCAGCAGACTCCCAGGGATGGTGTCACTCACTCATGGGGGTCATCACAGGCTCACCAGAAGGGTCCAACGCCGTCCAGATTCCTTAGACTCCTCCACCTTGGGTGGCTCAAAATAAAACGAGCCAGGGAGGCAAAATAATGCTAATAGTGTGATACTGTTTATTGAAGATCCAAAGTATAATTGCAAACTGCAAAACACTCACATGTGATACAGCAGAGAAGGCGATACAGACATAGCCTCACAAATCAATGATCCAGATGGGGTATAGCGTCAAATAGAGGCATTCCCCTGACATGTTTCGTGCGAACCTTTGATAACGTGCGGTGGAAATACCGGACCGGCCGCTCCAAAATCGCCTTATAAGACGCACTGACATTTCCCCCCCAGTTTTGGGGAAGGAAAAGTGCGTCTTATGCGGCGAAAAATACGGTAATACATAAGGGGGGATATGATCACCATGTATAATACATAAGGGGGGATATGATCTCCATGTATAATACATAAGGGGGGATATGATCTCCATGTATAATACATAAGGGGGATATGATCTCCATGTATAATACATAAGGGGGATATGATCTCCATGTATAATACATAAGGGGGGATATGATCTCCATGTATAATACATAAGGGGGGGGGGATATGATCTCCATGTATAATACATAAGGGGGGATATGATCTCCATGTATAATACATAAGGGGGGATATGATCTCCATGTATAATACATAAGGGGGGATATGATCTCCATGTATAATACATAAGGGGGGATATGATCTCCATGTATAATACATAAGGGGGGATATGATCTCCATGTATAATACATAAGGGGGGATATGATCTCCATGTATAATACATAAGGGGGATATGATCTCCATGTATAATACATAAGGGGGGATATGATCTCCATGTATAATACATAAGGGGGGATATGATCTCCATGTATAATACATAAGGGGGGATATGATCTCCATGTATAATACATAAGGGGGGATATGATCTCCATGTATAATACATAAGGAGGATATGATCTCCATGTATAATACATAAGGGGGGATATGATCTCCATGTATAATACATAAGGGGGGATATGATCTCCATGTATAATACATAAGGGGGATATGATCTCCATGTATAATACATAAGGGGGGATATGATCGCCATGTATAATACATAAGGGGGGATATGATCACCATGTATAATACATAAGGGGGATATGATCTCCATGTATAATACATAAGGGGGGATATGATCGCCATGTATAATACATAAGGGGGGATATGATCTCCATGTATAATACATAAGGGGGATATGATCTCCATGTATAATACATCAGTGGTTCATATAGTGAACTCGGTGTAGTTCTTCCCCCTGAGGACCTCACAGAGGACAAGGGGGCGCTCTTTACATCTGGAGGAGAAGAGATTTAATCTCCAATCACGGAAAGGTTTCTTCACAGTAAGAGCTGAGAGAATGTGGAATAGACTCCCTCCAGAGTTGGTTGTGGCCAGCTCAGTGGATTGCTGTAGGAAAGTCCTGGATTCTTTCTTGGATACACAGAATATAACTGGATATAACATTTATAGGGAAAGTTGATCCAGGGAATATCTGATTGCCTCTCGGGGGATAAGGAAGGAATGTTTTCACCTTCAGGAGATAATTGGATCGTGCTTTGCTGGGTTTTTGCCTTCCTCTGGTCATATGTGGGTGTAGGATTATAACTTTTTTTTTTTGAATGGTTGAACTGGATGGACTTTTGTCTTTTTTCATCCAGACTAACTATGTAGCTATCATATGACGTGGTAGTAAACGCGTTAAAAAACAATCAGGTTTCCTGCTGCAAGGTAATATTATAATGTGGTCGGGTGCATTACATACTAGTACATTCTGAAGGACGTAGCATAGAGAGATGCCCTCCAGCGGCACGCCGTCTCCGGTGCAGAAGGATTCCATCTTCCCCCGGATTTCCTTCCGTGTTCGCGGATTGCGGCTGCTTGAATGGCTGAGCAGCTGATGACATCACTTCCGTGGGAGTTTCAGCCACGGCACACAGCTTTGGAGGAATGACACAGGTATGCCGTACCTTCAGAGCGCATGCTCCAGTGATGTCACCGGTTTCTGCTCCGCAGAATGTCTCCTATACAGGGAACCTTTAGGAGATATTGGTTTTACCTACATGTGTGAGGATTGTGAATGATCATTGTTCATGAGGGGTCACAGGGGCTCACCAGTCCTGTCCCATAAAGAAAATGGTATTTAGAATGGAGAAAACCTTCCATGACAGGTTCTTTTACAGCGGACTGACACCATTATATATTTATTTCATGTGATTATATAGCGCTGTCAATTTACGCAGAGCTTTACATATATATTGTACATTCCCATCAGTCCCCGCCCCCGAGGAGCGTACAATCTAAGGTCCCTAACTCACATTCATACATACTAGGGCCAATTTAGACGGGAGCCAATTAACCTCCCAGCATGTCTCTGGAATGTGGGAAGAAACCGGAATAAACGGAGGAAACTCACGCAGGCACAGGGAGAACATGCATAAACAAATGGTAAAATGTTACAATTAATTTCCATTTCTGAACTCAGGGCATAACATTACTGCATTGATATATAGCATTCTTACACTGATACATTGTATATTGGGAAGTTACTGGCCAGTGCAGAGTTCCCCTCATCAGTTGTTCGCTCTTTTGTGCAATGTTTATCTCCATCCAGAATTTCGTCATATTTGTTGGGTCGGGTCATTGTGACCTCGCAGTGGATCTGATTAGCAAACCTTTTCATGAGCAATATAAGTGTCAGACTCTCGGAGATTTGTGCCGTTCAGAGGACAGGTGAGCGCACTTATAACGGTAGGTTGTACTTCATTCTACATAGATTAATGCAGGCCATAGACGGGGAGAAAAACGGCCAATTTTTCTTTTACAAAACGAAAAATCGGTCGTTCAAGCGGCCGACGTTACCAGCAATGGTAAAACAAATCGGCCGATTTTCATCCCGTCTACAGCCGGCAAAAAGTGTCCCTGCAGAGAGCTCTGCTATTTCTTTGACAGTTCCTTGACATTTATAGCAGTTGCAACAATGTATTTATTTGTATCCATTTAGGATGTTTTTATTTGGAAACAAATAGATACATTGTTGCAACCACTGTAAATGTCAAGGAACTGTCAAAGAAATAGCAGAGCTCTCTGCAGAGACACTTTTTGCCGGCCTGGAATTCCTCTTATTTTTCATCCTTCTTCTTCTTCTTCTTCTTATTCATCATCCTTTTCTTCTTCTTCATCATCATCCTCTTCTTCTTCTTCTTCTTCTTCTTCTTCATCATCATCATCATCCTCTTCTTCTTCTTCTTCTTCTTGTTCTTCTTCACCATCCTCTTCTTCTTCATCATCCTCTTCTTCTTCATCATCATCTTCTTCTTCATCATCATCATCCTCTTCTTCTTCATCATCATCATCCTCTTCTTCTTCATCATCCTCTTCTTCATCATCATCCTCTTTTTCTTCCTCTTCTTCTTCTTCTTCATCATCATCATCATCCTCTTCTTCTTTTTCTTCTTCTTCTTCATCATCATCCTCCTCTTCTTCTTCTTCTTCTTCTTCTTCTCCTTCTTCATCATCATCCTCTTCTTCTTCTTCTTCATCATCATCTTCTTCTTCATCATCATCCTCTTCTTCTTCCTCTTCTTCATCATCCTCTTCTTCTTCTTCCTCTTCTTCTTTTCTTCTTTTTGTCTTCCTCTTGCAGGTCACTGCTCATGCGCAGATTTTTTATCGGTAAAAAATCGGCCGATTTGCCCATCATTGCCGCGAAAATCGCCCAATCGGCAAAATCGGCCAACTTCTTTCCAACTTTACTGATAAAAAAAATCTGCCAGAATACCGAAAAACGGCCGAACGAATAGCCCAATAACGATCTGAAAATTGGCCGGTTTTATTTTCGGCAGAAAAATCGGCCGATTTTTGACCCATCTATGGCCTGCATAACAGATAGATAATAGATAGATATATAGATAGATAGATAGATAGATAATAGATAGATAGATAGATAGATAGATAGATAGATAGATAGATAGATAATAGATAGATAGATAGATAGATAGATAGATAGATAGATTGATAGATAATAAATAGATAGATAGATAGATAATAGATAGATAGATAGATAGATAGATAATAGATAGATAGATAGA